>NW_023178691.1:0-1394 GCF_002007445.2 Ailuropoda melanoleuca
AACGACACCTTGTTGGACATAAAACCCGCTCGCGTGGGCGACTCACTACCGAGGGCCGGGGGCTGGGGTCGTTGTTGGGTGGAGAAAGCAGATGCACCGGAGGGAATCTGTTCTTTCCGCTTGGTGCCAAGCGGCCCCGCAGAAGAGACACGTCCTCTGCAAGGCAGCCCGGCACGGGCCAAGTCGCACGTGGTCCCAGGGCACGGGACCAAGCAAGCAAGCACGCACGCCCGCCCGCCCGCNCCACGTGAAGGTAGCTAGAGCGGCCAGCGGTCGCGTGAAGGCGACGATCGTCCGCCGCCCCTCTCGGGGGTTGCCTGAGCCCACGTGTCCTGTCCTCTGATACGGGCTAGGCCCGGGTCGGCCTCAAGTCCAAAGGGTCATCCCGGACACTCTCACCTGCCCGGCCTTCAAAGCAGACTGACAGACAATACCCCACCCCCGCCACCCCCAACCCGGCGGGCCTCAAGGCCCCAGTCTCCATTCTCCGAGGCCTGCCACCCACTCTAGGGATTCCCTCCGGCCTACCAAGTAAAGGCCTGAGCACCCCCGAGCGCAGGCAGGAGCCACGGAAGACCGCCAAGGCGGGGGATGCGCCGCCTCGGGAAGGAAGGGCCTGGCTCCAAGAGCAGTCAACCACCTGGTTGTTCAGGGCGGGGTCGGGTTCGGGCCGCGCCAAGGGAGGTGACGCAGGTGCCCTCTAGCTCAGGTGGGTTGGCCTTGGGTTCGCGATCGGCTCGCCAAGCAGAGTCCGGGCACGGGCCCCACGGTACCCCACGGCGCCCACGTCGGGACCTGTGACAGGCTACGGATACCCTGCCCGCAGACCGCTCCAGCCCTCAAGCACCTCATCCTCCGGAGTCACCGGGTCGACCCCCAACTTTCCCCACCTGGAATCAAGGGTAGGCCAAGCAAAGTCCTGCTCCTCGGCCTCGGGGGGCGTCTGGCCCGTGGGCGTTTGGCCGCGTGCCCCCTCCCCTAGGAGCGAGGAGAGCGACATCGGCCTGTGCGGATCCGGGGCCCCGCAAGCCCCGCCAAACACCGACACCGGCAGGGGCATTTGGGGGCCGTTGCCTTTGCCAGGGCTGGGTTATGGGGGCGTGGTGGCGGGACCCCGGTGTCCCTGTGTCCGGTTCGAGGATCACGTGTGCGTCCTGGCCACCCGGTGTCAAGGGGCGCTAAGGTTGACTCGGGAGGAGGGGCGGTGCGACGGTGGGGCGTAGAGCGGAGTCCTGAAAGGACAGGCCGGTCCTGGGAGTAGCGAAAGTGGAAGCAGGAGCAGCAGCAGCAGCCNGGGCCAACAGGCTGCCTTCAATTGCTCCCTGGGCAAGCCCTCTGTTGGGCTCCTGGTGGTGGGCTGGGAGGGTGGACTTGTGCAGATGCCTGGGGATGCT
>NW_023178692.1:0-7690 GCF_002007445.2 Ailuropoda melanoleuca
GGTATCAAGTTAATATAAGCTCATGAAAATAAATTGAGATTTAAATATAACTATAGGTTAGGCATCTATGCCATATCGTATACAGTAGAAAGTATTTTGTATGAAACCACTTGACCTTGAAAAATTTTGAAGTGACTTAAAAACTTCTGAAAAATCCTTTCAGTAGCATAGTCATTGGACTATTCAGGTTTTCTGCTTCTTTTTAAGTAAAGTTTTATAATTCATACTTGGCCAGAAAATTGTGCTTTTCATAAAAATATCAAATTTATTTATAGAATATGTATTTTAGGGTTATCCTTATTTGTATAGTTTCCTCTGAATCTGTACTCACATCATTTTTTTACTCCCACATTTGTGTATCTTTATTTGAGTCAAATTTATTTAATCAAAATAGTAAAAATTGAAAACGAATGCATGTGTGTTGTTGAGTTTCTCTTATTTATATAACTAACTTTCAGATTGATTAATCTATCAACTCAATAGCTTTCCCCTTTCCTGATGTAAGGCAGAAAATTCTCCTCCTCTACCCATTCTAGGTTCTCGAGCAGGGGCCTGTGAATTAGACTATCCACACGCAGAGGAACATGAGAACACACAGAAGTTTAAGAGCACATGGGAGCACTCAGTAACCCAAAGAGGTGGTTAGACCTTGGGCTTAAATACAAAAAAGGGGTTTGGGAATTTTCTGGTCAGGGGAGGCATTTTGTGGGAAAGCGACCAGGAAAAGTATGATAAACAGAGTTGCTTAGTAAGATTTGTTCTGTACATTTAAGTTGGTGCCTTCTTTGTTCTTAAGTGTCCTCCTCTTCCAGGTACAGGAGAGAGACCTATCTCTACAAATGTAGATTTCCTTTGCAAAAGACCAAACTGTACCCTGTTTTTAAAGCTTGTCCTGTGTCTGTTTGTTCTCAATGGCTTTTAGTTCAAAATAGTCCCTATGCTAAAGAGGTCTTTTTTGGGGTGGCATATTTTGGTACCCCTCACTGATAATTTTTTAATAAGATATGATTGGCATTTAACATTGCATTTGTCTTAGGTGTACAACAGAATGATTTGATATACTGATATATAAATAAGTGAAATCATATGGTAGTCTTTCTCTGTCTGACTTACTTCACTTAGCAAATTCCCTCGAGGTTCACCCATGTTGTTGCAAAAGGGTTTCCTTCTGTTTTTTGTGGCCAAATAACATACATTGTGTGTGTGTGTGCGCGTGCGCGCGTGTGTGTAATTTTCTTTACCCATTCTGGATACAAGTCCTTTATAAGATATATTATTTGCAAAAATTTTTCCCACTCCGTGGGAGTCTTTCCCCACTTTCTTGATGGCGCTCTTTAAAGCACAAAAGTGTTTCATTTTGATGATGCCCCATTTATCTATTTCTGGTTGTTGTTGCTTGTGTTTTAGTGTCCTATTTAAGCAAACATTGCCAAATCCAAAGTCATGAAGATTTACATTTAGGTTTCCTTCTTAGAGTTTTATAGTTTTAGCTCCTCTATTTTGGTGCCAATCCATGTTGACTATGTTTTATGCAATATGTAAGAAGGCTTCAACTTTATTCTTTTTCATGGGGACATTTAGCTGTCTCAGCACCATTTGTTAAAAAGACTGTTCTTTCCTCCATTGAATTGTCTTGGCACATAAGTTTAACATATAGTTTGCCAGGGTTATTTATAAATGGCTTCTACATAGTAACTTTCATTTCCTAGTGAGCTAATGTTTGAAAAGTTTGCTTTTCATTCTCAAATGGTTGGATTCTTTTAAATGTTTTACCAACATTAATTTTTATTTTTATCACATTGTGGTGAGACTGCCATGTACAAATAAAATATTATGAAAATCTAGGAACTATATGAAATATGTGTTTCAGTTAATATTTTCCAAAAACTTAGAACGGTATATTGAATCTGATGTGGGTAACAAAGACAAAAGGAAAAAATTAAATTTCCTTATTTACAGCCCACTGATTAGTCCTTGAAACAAGCAGAGTCACCTTCTTCTGGGAACTCAGCTGCCTCAGTGTTGACACTTTCCTAAGGACAAAAGGTAATCTTAGTTTAACATTGTCCTGACCCTCCCAAATTCTGTAAGTTTTCTTTAACGTATTAACAATTTCTTTGGAAATTTCTTTTATCTCTATCTCCAAAGATCTATGTTAGCAATCATCCTCCAAGGATATGGCTCACTGATACATATCGGAAGGGTCTTATGACTAAGGTTTTTATTAGACAGTAATAAATGACCTTTTCCCAACAATACCTAGTGCCCTCAAGGTCCTGGAAACCTTGCTTCCAAAATTCCTTAGAAACTTCTGCTATCCCTGACCCCCTCCCATCTTGAAAGTATAGAATCAGTCACCCCACAGGACTCCAATGCAGCTCTTTCCATCCACAGGTCTTGTCCCGGTGCTTTAATAAAACCACCCTTTTTGCCCTGAAGACATCTCAAGAACATTTGCACGTCAAAATCTTTGCAAGGTGAAATGTTTAATATACTAATTAGATCTTATTAATTACATTATTAAAATCCTCTAGAGACTTTTTATTTTGGTCTTCTTGATTTATGATTATTAAGGATAACATGTTTAAAACTCTCTTATTTCTTGCATTTCCAAATGCTTTTATGTTATTTATTTTAGAGATACACTTTTAATGCATTAAATTTCACGACAATTTTATCTTCACTGTGATTTTTTTTCTTGTGCATATAAAATGATCATCTTTGCATTGTTCTATGATGAGGGAGTAGGAGGCTGGCTGAAGACAGAGCATAAACTGACACCCTGTGACTTCCCCCCACCCCCCACTCCTGGGGGGGCTTGTGTGACATTCTTCCAGGAAGCCCCCAACCATCTGAATGCTAATGTCTTGCTAGAGGGAGAAACAGCCTTCACTAGACAATGGCAAGGCCTCAGGTATCTTGTGAGTCTTCTTTAACATATGAAAGTATTTTCTCAACCTCCCTTTTTCCTTACCTCCCCCAACTTCTTGGTATGTAATCAGCCACCCCTCACAACCCCGGGGCAGCAGCTCTTTCTGCCCAAGGGTCCTGTCCCCGTGCTTTAATAAACCACCTTTTAGCACCAAAGACGTCTCAAGAATTCTTTCTTGGTCGTCAGCTCCAGACTCCACCCCACTGAACCTCACCTGTATCCCCAAACCCCATCATTCTATGCTTCTTCACCTTGGATTCTCCATTGTTGCGCTTTCTTTGGTTTGCGTTTATTTAATATATCTTTTCACAGGCTTTAACTTTCAAGTCTCTTGGTTGTTTTACTTATAGCATTAATTTTTTCTTTTAATAAGAAAAATTAAAATAGTTTATCAAATTTCATCCATTTAAATTTATCTTTTCAGGTGATACATATTGTGATATCTAATTGTTAGTGATGATGATTAATAATAATAATAGTAATAATCAGCAGCAGGAGCACTGCTTGAACTCTGAGCCAGGCTCTGCTAAGTACATTTGAGCATTATCCTATTCCTCCCCCAAATTAGCCTATGAATTGGGTTTAAAGTAACTCACATTACGAGTGAGGAATGGACTTTAGGCAGGTCACATTTTATATCTTTGTTTTCCCGTTGGTCTGCTCTTTTCTTCTTCTCTCTCTTTTTTAAATAAATTGACTATTTTTAATATGTTTTACCCCTGACAATTAGAATGATGTATACATATATTTTTAATTATCTGATAAGTTTCTTTGAATCCTAAAACATGCACTTGAAACAATATTTATTTCATTACTATTGCCAAAGAAAGACAGTTTCTAATGATGCTTCTTTATGTAACCTTAGAACATTAGCAGCTTTGTATTTCCTTGCTCTTTTCCTCCATCTAATTCTTTTTAAAAAAATTTTTTTATTATATTATGTTAGTCACCATACAGTACATCCCTGGTTTTTTATGTAAAGTTCGATGATTCATTGGTTGCATATAACACCCAGTGCACCATGCAATACGTGCCCTCCCTACCACCCATCACCAGCCTATCCCATCCCATCTAATTCTTAATTTTGGTTGCCAATAATCTGGAATTTAAAGGTGTGGGGGGGTGGGGAGAAAGAGGCTCCTTTCACTTTCAGGAATTTTAAAAAATATATGCCCTATATTTTCAACTATTTTTTCATTAATTATTACAATTTTTAAAAAATATCTGAATGTTCTCTAATTTATCTGCCATAATTTCCACATTCTCAAGTTTTTTGCTTTGCTTTCATGCAATACATATTCAGCTTGGGGGTTTGTTGTTTTGTTTTGTTGTTATGGAAGGCACAGCGCAGAAATGAACTACTTTCTAAAGCCCTATTTGTTTTTGCCTTTTACAGAAGAAGGAAAACTTGTTTTATCTGGATTCCTGGATACAACCTTCCCCCTTTAAATCTCTGTAAATTCCATTACCATGGAAAAGTCTGAGACAAAGGTTATTTTTCTTTATTTTAGGTACATTGACTTTTTCTGCCTGAATATTTGGGAGGATGAGCTGCTTGCCCTGAGATTTATAAATTTCACAAAGTTGCACCTGGCTATTGCTCTGTTTTTACTCACAATAGATAAAACATTTTGATTAACAAACTTAAATTCTTCAGGGTGAAAAGCATGTTATTTTATTTTAGCTTTGATGGTTACTTTTGTTCTATTTGCTACATTGAAACACATGCTCACACCTGGTGAGGGAACAGAAGACAAGCTGAGCACAAAGCAGAAACTGACACCCCGCCCCGCAACTACCCCTCCCCCCCAGCCAGGGGATGTATGTAACATTCCTCAGGCACTTTAGGGCTGCCCTAAAGGAAAAAGAAATAGTTAACCTATAGATACCACAATCCTGCAAGACTTGAGTCTCCCTCAGTTTACGAATGTCTTAGCAGTCTACAAGAACAAAGCATTTCTATCAATAACCTAGCTTCCAGAAGGGAATGTAAATACAATTAAATGTCTTTTATAACCTGCAGGCCAGAGACAGATCCTTGAAGTGGGCAGAGTGTAATGTTCCTCCAGGAAGTTCCCATCTGTCTTCTTGTTAATATCTTACTAGAGGGGTAAACAACCTTAACTTGAAAATAGCAGGGCCCAGGTATCCTGTGAATCCTCTAACATATGAAAGTACTTTCTTGAAACCTCCCTTTTCCTTACCTGCCCCAACCCCATAGTATATCATCAGCCACCCCTCACAACCCGTAGCAGCAGCTCTTTCTGCCCAAGGGTCCTGTCCCCGTGCTTTAATAAACCACCATTTTGCACCAAAGACGTCTCAAGAATTCTTTCTTGGTTGTGGGTTCCTGACTCCACCCCACTGAACCTCACCTAGATTCCAAAATCACATCAACACCCATACACAGAGCTGATTTTATTAATCTTTTATGGTATCCGGATTTTGAATGTTTCCTCCCCCCAATAAATGTTCTATTTGAGCATTTACATGGTTTCAGTGTTACCTTTAAATTGCTGATCATTTGGGGGTTTTTCTTATGTGAAGTATAAATCCAATTTTATTTTCTCATTAATGAATCTCGGTGTTTCAACGCTATTTATGAAAAAGTTCATAATTTCCCCAATGATTTGAGATGCATCCTTTATCACATACAAATGTTACATATAGTTGAATCTATTTCTGGACTTTCTACTCTGTTCCACAGGTCTGTCTGCTCATGGAACGTTTCCACATTGCTTTAACTGCAGAAGCTTGATGGAATATTATAATACTTCATTTGGTGAAGACCCTTTTACTTTCTTTTCAGAGTTTCCTTTTCTATAATTCCATATGGCTTTAAGAATCCATATGAATTTTAGAATCAAAGGTCTAGCCCAAGGGAAAAATAAACCAAACTCATTAGTATTTTTATTTTGATTATATTCCGCTTGTACATTGCTTCAGAAGAATGGGCAGGTTTATAATGTACTGTTGTAGCCCTGAACAAGGAGTATCTTCCTTATTATTCAAGTCTGTTATGTGTTTTTCAGAAGTGTCTTATACTTTCTTTTTGCCCATTTCTTGCAACATTTAAGTATTTTCCTTTTCTTTCTTTTTTCCCCCCCTTGGAAGGTGGGGTCTGCTTCCTCATTGTTTTCTAATTTGTAGGGTCATCAAAGTGCCTTGTGATGAGAAATATTCTTTTCTTCCTATAACATAAGCCTTTTGCTACATTTCTTTCTTTCCCCCTTGGGCCTCCCTTTTGGCTCCCTCTTCCCTGGAAGACTCACCCCCCCCAGTCCGATGAATTTTATGTTTCTTCTTCCCTTCTCCTCCTCCTCCTTCTTCTTTTCCTTTTCCTTCTTCTTCTTCTTCTTCTTCTTTTCCTTCTTCTTCTTCCTCTTCTTCTTTTTTATGATTTTATTTATTTATTTGAGAGAGAGAGAGAGCACAAGGGGGGGACGGAAGGCCAGAGGCATTTTAATCCCATAAGGCAGTGCTCTGATCTCCAAGGTCTCAGACCTCTTCTCAACATCTCCTTACTCGAGAGAGAGGCCCCTCTTCTCCTGGGGGTGCCTTCTCATTCCACCACTGTGATGGGGAATGTACAGGACATACTACCCCCAAATATGGCATGCCAGCAGATTGCATATTTTACGCTGAAGGACTTTGAGAAATAGGCAGATGCAGGAAGGTCACTCTGACCTCCACTCCCCTCACCCCTCTTCTCTGAAACAGATCATACAGCACTCATGTGAGAGGTAACCGTGTACCTGAAAGGTGCCGAGGAAAGGAGCATCATTTTCTCTGAAGACAAAAGGACACCCGTTTATTACACTTACTTCATTTTCCTTAACCCATCATATTCCTCCATGACCATCCAGTCTTCTTCAGACCTCAAATAAAAATACACAACTCTGTTTCCTTGGTTTTTCATTTCTTTTGAAGGCTGCTCTGTGATTTCAAACTTAAAGAAATGTGTATGCTTTTCTTCTGTTAAGCTGCCTCTGTCAGTTTAATTTTCTAAGGCAGCCAGGCACCCTAAGAGGGTGAGGAAAACATTTTCCTCCTCCACCACTGCCACGCCCTCACTGCGGTCTTTCTCTGACATTCAACCCTTGCCTCTCTCTGCTTGCAGCCTGGATTTGAGCCTGGCTCTGTGGTCGGAATGCTTTTCCCAATTACATTTACAGTTTATATTATTCTTTGTCTCCTTGTTTTGTTGCAGGTAAGGGTAATAGGTGACTCTTGCAATTCTCTTTGTCCTGTGTGCTCTTTGAAGGATATGAGGAGAGATTCACATTCAGGTAGCTGCTATTTTAGCCTCTGTGTGTGTGTGTGTGTGTGTGTGTGTGTGTGTGTGTGTGTGTTTGGGGTGGGGGTGCTGCCCTCTGCTTTTTAATTTGGAAGAGCATACCGTAAATGCTTGCTTTTGTTTATGATGGTGGTACAGTTAAATAACTACTATAAACATTAGATAAGGAGAGACCAATAAACCTTAAATAATTTGCTCAACAAGTAGGTTAGAAATTAGAGATTAGGGGCGCCTGGGTGGCTCAGACAGTTAAGCAGCTGCCTTCAACTCAGGTCATGATCTCAGGGTCCTGGGATCGATCCCCACATCAGGCTCCCTGTTCAGCGGGAAGTCTGCTTCTCCATTTCCCTCTGCTGCTACCCCCCTTGTGCTCTCTCACTCATGCTCTCACTCTCTCTCAAATAAATAAATAAAATCTAAAAAAAAAAAAGAAATTAGAGATGAATTTTCTGCAATCCATT
>NW_023178693.1:0-3317 GCF_002007445.2 Ailuropoda melanoleuca
GGGGTGAAGGGCTGTCACCAAGTGACTGTGCTCGTGTAGCCCACCGAGGGCGAGGGCAGAGTGCAGCCAGCATGCCCCCACCCCCCAGAAAACCCTGCGCAGGTGGACTGACACAGGGACACGCACTGGGATGGCTGGGCATGGAGACCCACATCGTAAAGCCAAGGCACCCGCTGTGCGCCGTTGGCTGCGTGACGTCCCCCAGCCAGAGGGCCATCCCCATGCGCCCATCTTGCCTGTCAGGGTAGCGTGGATCGTGTGCTGCCAGCGGCCAAGGTGCATTCTGTGAAATTTGCATCAGAAAGGTCAGCGAGTATGCTGGTGATCACCTTTGCCAGGACTAGCCTGACTCCCACATCTTGCAGTTTGGGGCTCCGGAAAGGCCGCGTAAATTACCCAGGTCACGAAGACCTGGAGCCCAACGCCACCCCAGTACCTCCTCACACTTCTTCTCTTCCGTAGATATTTCTTGGGTGCCCCCTGGGGCTGCCAAGGTGAATGTGGCACTGTCCCTGCTGTCACATAGGGGCTGTCTCTTTCCCCCGTGTGGGTGGTTTTATTAAAAAAATACATACATGCATATATATACACACATACGCACACACACACACACACATTATATGTTATTGTGGTAAAATATACACAACGTGAAACTGACCAACCATTTTAAAGCACACAGGTCAGTGGCGTTCACACTGTGGTGCGGCCATCACCACCATCCGTCTCTAGAACTTTTTCATCTTCCCAAACGGAAACTCCGTACAGTTTTCATTTTAAAAGTGCTAGTCCACAGCTGCCTCTTAATCTGTTGGAGGTTTCAGAGGCTCTTGAGGCTTAGTGTGCGTGTGTGTGTGTGAGTGTGCGAGAGAGAGGGAGGGGTGTGCGTGCATCGTGGTTGCGTGGAGGCACGATAGGCTCCCACTTGTGTCTTAAAAGGCCCAGGAGAGGAGAACAGCTGTGGGCGGTGCCTGGCCCCGTGACTCCCAGGGCAGGTCAGTCCCTGGCCTCAGATGAGGAATCGGGGCGGCAGGGTCTGGCTGGTTTGGCCGCTCAGGGTACAGTGGGAGCCAGGGTTGACATAGGCTCGCCTGATTGCGAACCACGACCGTCCCGTTTGCGTGTGGACACTCGGCTCAGTGGTGTCCAGGGTGCCCAGGGCCACAGCTTAGCACTCCTCAGGGCAGGTCTGGGGGGGACTTCGGAAGTGTTCGGGGCCTGGCCAAGCCATGACAGGGCTGCCTCTGCCTCTGGGGGCCCGTGTGGAGCTCCCGGTCTCCTCTTAAAAACTGAGCTGGGCTTAGAACCATGTGCTCAGAAACCAGACGGGGTGCTGTGGTTGATCTAAGTTCCACAGAGCGCTTTCCAGGCAGGTACAGAGAAACAGACCCAGAGCGAAGCGACTTTCCGAAGCACACGCATCTCCAAGGGCGAAGCAGTGGCCCAAAGGTGGCTCTGCTAATTGAAGCCCTCTGTGCTTCCATCGTGTTCTGCCGCACAGCCTCGGAGCAGTTCTGCCCCAGAAGACTCTCCTGGGATGTGCACGCAGTCCAACGCTCTGTCTGGCATGGGCCAGGCCCCGCGGCTACTCCAGAACGCCCCCTAACGTTCGTGTTCCTGGGTCCATGATTTTGTCATCTGGGGGCGCTCACTTGGAGATGATTGGTGGCAGATGGCTGAAGGGGTAAACAAAGGTTGTCGGAGGAAAAGTTCAGAATGGGGAACGTTTTGCATTTGGTCCATGAGTCCTGACGCTGTAAGGAAGGCCAGCAGTACTCGTTTGTATGCAGATGGGGGGCTGGGGCTGGAGCCCCAGGAGGGTGAGGGGTGCTGTCACCATCCTCCACGGGGCAGTCGTTGTCAGCCCAGTGACTGTGTTCGGGCTGACCCTTGACTCAGTGCTACCGCGCCCCATGCAGGTGGATCTTGCACTGAAGTGGCTTCCAGATCTCGTATATTTTAAACTGTGTGTCAGTAGAACACTCTCTCCAAATGTATGGAACCAGGGTGCGTACATCAGAGGACAGCAGACATGCACTGGGACAGGGCTCGGGCAGGCCTCCCCTGAGACGGCCGCACCCCTGGACCCAGTGTCTGGGGCAGCACAGCGGGACAGCCCTCCACCTCGGGGAAGCTTCTCCTTGGGCAGGAGCATAGGGGAGTGTTCACAAGGCATGGGGCAGCCCGTGGCCAACCCAGGGCCCTCCAGAGCAGGCCCTTAGCCTCAGACAAGCGGATCAGCCCTCAAAACCTGGTTGGGGAGCATTTTGTCATGTCTACAACACAGACTCTCACCCCAGGCTATTCAAGGAGTGGNTCCCAGGATATTCAAGGAGTGGGGGCAGCATGGGCTGCCTCCAGCAGAGGCCAGAGTCCCCAGATACAGCGAGCCAGCCCAGGGGGCTGATGACAGCAACCCTGTCCCTCCCACTGGGTCTCTCTCTACTCCCAGCCCAGGCCCAGCACGGAGTCGGTACCTCTATAGGTCTGCATTTCCACAGGGTGGTCACGGCAGAGGGAAAAGGTGTGTTCTTGCCTTGAAAAGATGGGTTGGCAGGGGGCTGTCAGCTCAGTGGGAAAAGGTTCTGCAATCTGAAAGTGCCTGATGATGGGGCGAGGGCCTATTGTACAGTAGTGAGCCTCCTGTCACTGTAGTGTGTGCAAGCAGGGCCTCATGTCCATAGCATAGAGGAATGGAGGCTTGAAGGGTGTTTGCCTGGGCCTTGGGAGGCCTTGCTTCCCTGCCCCTCTCCTCCTCTTTCTCCGCCAAGCTTTTCTCTGGAGGAAGCGTGCTGTGGTTATTTAGAACCTGGGTCCCCAGCCAGTCGGCCTGGGTACCAATCCTGGCAGCGCCCACGCTATGAGCTTGGTTTTCTTCATCTGACAAATGGGGGTAAGGGTGGGACCCACTGCATAGGGCTGATGTCAGGGTGGAGTGAATTAATACAGGGCACTAGCTTTCTTCTTTTCTGAAATCTCTCCAGACTTCCCGCATGGTGTGAGGTGGGAGGGCAAGGTTGGGGTACCCTCAGAACCACCTGGAATCATAGTTCCCCCAAGAGTGGAAGCAGGGCAAACTTGGGCCCCACTGCTGGCAGAGGGCCCACCCAGCCCCTGGAAATATCAGCTGAGCAGAGAGGGCGGCCAGTTTTCATTTGGAAAGCTGGCTGATGGGGGTCGTCAGGGGGGTTTCCAGTCCAGCATAGCCAGACTCTAAAGGACACAGCCCTGGGGGCCAGGGGGCCCTAGACAGCCTTTGTGGCACCCTGCTGCAGATCTGGACTCGGATCTGCTGACCCGCCCGGCCCCTCTGAAGGGCT
>NW_023178694.1:0-3245 GCF_002007445.2 Ailuropoda melanoleuca
AAAAAAACTTTGTGAGAAGGTTGATGCCTGGTCATGCACAGTAGCCCACACCTGATGCACAGGGGATGTGTTCCAAGGGCCCCAGGGAAAGCCTGAAATGTCAGTACTGAAACCTAAAAATATTGTTTTTTCCTATACATTCACATAATATAGTTTAATTTATAAATTAGGCACAGTAAGAGATTAACAATGATAATAGAACAACTGTAACAGTATAGTATAATAAAAGTTATGTGAACACTGTCTTTCTCTCAAAATATTGTACTGTACTCACCCTTCTTCTTACAATGTGAGGTGATAAAAGCCTCTATGATAAGATAAAGTGAGGTGAATGACAGACGTATGACATAACGTTAGGCTACTATTCCCCGTCTGACCTGCATTAGAGGAGCTTCTGGACCACAGGTGACCAAGAGTAATGGAAAGCAAAATCTGAGGTGGGGGGGATGATTTCATTCCCACTGATGGACTCTCATCTCTAGATAATCTGAAAAAAAATTTTTTTGCTTTGTTTTTACAAAGAAACTGTCCCAATTTGATTAATCTGAGACACTCAACAGTGTAAGAAATCATTTTAATGGTATGAGTAAGCTATAGACCAATGAACATTACAAACAATTTGCTGAATCAGTAAAGGGCTTGCTTTGGACTTTTTTTTTTTTTTAAATATACCTCTTAACAATCTATGGAAGCAAAATGTAAATAAGATACAATGGATAATGGCATCTATAACCTATCCATCTCTCTTTTTTCCCCCCAATAAATAGCTAATATACTTTTGAAGCCACCTGGCAATGCTGTCAGATTGATCTGGTTTAAACTGACCAAAGCTGGTTTTAATCAGCAAAACTATGGACATTAGAGCTGATTTGATCCAGTTTGAACTAGGCTACTTTGACAAAAGTGACTTTAAACTGGTTTGATTTAGTTAGAATTCCCTTGTTAAGAATCATTAATCCCTTTTGCGGCGCCTGGGTAGCTCAGTCGTTAAGCGTCTGCCTTCGGCTCAGGGCGTGATCCCAGGGTTCTGGGATCGAGTCCCGCATCAGGCTCCCTGCTCCACTGGGAAGCCTGCTTCTCCCTCTCCCACTCCCCCTGCTTGTGTTCCCTCTCTTGCTGTGTCTCTCTCTGTCAAATAAATAAATAAAATCTTTTTTAAAAAATCATTANTTTAAAACATCATTAATCTCTCTGCCAAGAATCATTTTACACCATTTTCCCCTAATAAGAACTGTATCACCTGGCTGAATCCAGTTTCCTCCTTCTGAACCATTGTGATTCATGNTTAAAAAATCATTAATCTCTCTGCCAAGAATCATTTTACAACATTTTCCCCTAATAAGAACTGTATCACCTGGCTGAATCCAGTTTCCTCCTTCTGAACCATTGTGATTCATGTTGGTCTGACCCAGTAAGGACAAGTGGGAACCAGGTTTTCTGGTCTCAGCCAGCATGAATTGCTCTCAATTTGATTTGTCTCAACTTGGAATGCTTAATTCTACTTGAGCTGGCCTTATCCAATTTGATTCAGGAAGGTTGGATTTGACTTGGTTACAACTAGTTAAAAACTGATTCTAACCAACTTGGAATCCATTTGCTACTATGATAGCTAGTTTCCCTTAGAAATCTGACATTCAGAAATGCTTAGCTAGTGTGAGCCTACTGTGAATCATACTGACCCAGATGAAGTCAGTTAGAATTCTTCCATGTAGTCTGATAAACTTGAATAAAATGGGGATGGTGTAAATTTAGGTTTCACAGGGTAGGGAGAAAGCAGGACGGGGAGGGGGAGCAGGGATGGAAGGTGCCATACCTAAACTCTTCTAGATAGAAGTGAAAATGGAGAGCCAGGGTCAAGAAATGATTTTTTTTTTAAATATGGATCAAGGCCCCAGATGAGGTAAGAGGGCATAGAATAGAGGAATTAGAAACAAAGTAGGGACAAAGGNATTTATTTATTTTTTTTTATTTTTATTTTTTTTTAAAAAAGATTTTATTTATTTATTCGACAGAGATAGAGACAGCCAGCAAGAGAGGGAACACAAGCAGGGGGAGTGGGAGAGGAAGAAGCAGGCTCATAGCAGAGGAGCCTGATGTGGGGCTCGATCCCATAACGCCAGGATCACGCCCTGAGCGTGAAGGCAGACGCTTAACCGCTGTGCCACCCAGGCGCCCCAAGAAATGATTTTTTTTTAAATATGGATCAAGGCCCCAGATGAGGTAAGAGGGCATAGAATAGAGGAATTAGAAACAAAGTAGGGACAAAGGTATATTGTAATTAAATTGGGGGAAGAGGGGAATTATATAGATGTGGTAATGATTAGTTTTAATATCATATAAAAATTTTAAATTTTATCACACAATTGTAACTCTGGTTAAACAAATTATGTAGGTAATCATATTCTTTGACGATTCTATCAATTTTCCAATAGTTATTCCCCACTTCCCCTAAGACATCTGGAGAGCACACACACCTCTGTGTCCTTCCTCACCATACCTTTTCATCCCCAAGGAAGAATGAAAACAAGCCAAAGACTGGGGCCTTTGCCAGCCAAGGGAAGACAATTTGCAGGAGTTCTCGATAGCCCCTCCGGAGACCCTACCAAAAGGACACATGTTCTGGACTATAGCAAGTGACCAGCTCTTCGCCACTTCCTGCTGTCATATAACACATGTCAGGGCTGTGGCAAAGGCAGTCATCACCCAGCCCCTTCAACAGAGGTGACCCTACTGTTAGGCGACCAGATGTGTGCCCAAGACAATCCTGGTTTACATCTGAGGTCCCAGTGTCATTATTAATAGTGGTCCCTTTCCCTCCCAAAGCTGTTGCAGTTTGGGCAACAAGTTTTATGATCAAGCTGCCTAAGCCCAATCTCCTCCCATCTGTCCCGATCTTCCTCTCTCTCTCCTCCCATCTGTCCCGATCTTCCTCTCTCTCTCTTCTCTTCTGCCCCGATCTTCCTCTCTCTCTCCTCCCATCTGTCCCGATCTTCCTCTCTCTCTCTTCTCTTCTGTCCCGATCTTCCTCTCTCTCTCCTCTTCTGTCCCGATCTTCCCCTCTCTCTCTTCTCTTCTGTCCCGATCTTCCCCTCTCTCTCTTCTCTTCTGTCCCGATCTTCCGCTCTCTCTCTCCTCTTCTGTCCCGATCTTCCGCTCTCTCTCTCCTCTTCTGTCCCGATCTTCCCCTCTCTCTCTTCTCTTCTGTCCCGATCTTCCCCTCTCTCTCCTCTTCTGTCCCGATCTTC
>NW_023178695.1:0-536 GCF_002007445.2 Ailuropoda melanoleuca
AACCAGAGCGTCCAGGAAAACACCTCCAGCTAACATCAGCTTTTTCACTGGGGACCCTGATTCCACATTGGTTGTATGGTCCTGGGAAGGATCCAGCACTTAGAACCAAGAAAAAAAGTGTGAGGATAAAGCCCTTGAAGTAACATCGACCTCATGGTAGGTGGAACAGGAATGAAGGTGCTTTTGTGCCGTGAGTGAAACACGACGAACACAGCACTGAGAAACAAAATTTGGCCAAAACCTGCTGCCAACGAAATGTTTGCTTCCTGGTATATCCTATCAAAACTGGTGGTGGCAATGTAACGAAAAGGCCAAAAACATTTCCGTCAGAAACTGCACGGTACAGGGACTCTCTAGGCACTATTATCATCCATCGTGAAAAGGGAAACATGAGGGAACTTGGTCACAGAAGCCTGACGAGAGTGCCACAGTGGTCTCTGACACACCACACAATCCAGAGAAATATCAACGAACATCATCTCTCATGAGTAAGGGAGCATGAATGAAAATGTTCAGGATTTTTGAGGACTCAGCAC
>NW_023178696.1:0-540 GCF_002007445.2 Ailuropoda melanoleuca
AATACACATAACTTAAAATTTACTCTCTTATCCATTTCTAAGTGGACAGTTGAGTAGTGTTAAGTACATTCACATTGCTGTGCAACCAATCCCCAGAACTCCTTTCATCTTGCAAAACAGAAACTCTGTACTCATTAGATAACTCCCCATTTCCACCCTCCTCCCAGCCCCTCACATCCACCCTTCCACTTTCTGTCTATGAATTTGACTACTCTAGTTACTTCAAAAGTGGCATCATGTAGTATTTGTCTTTTTGTGACTGGCTTATTTCGCTTAGCATAATGACCTAAAGGTTCATCCATGTTATAGCATGTGTCAGAATTTTTTTTCCTTTTTAAAACCAAACAATATTCCATGGTATGTATATACCATACTTTGTTCATCCTTTCCTCCATAGATGGACACTTAGGTTGCTTCCACCTTTTGGCTATTGTGAATAATGGCTGCTATGAACATGGATTACAAATATCCCTTCCCCTTGAGTTGTTTTTGATGTAGCTTTATGTTATCTTTATGTAATCCTAAAGTATATATATATAT
>NW_023178697.1:0-541 GCF_002007445.2 Ailuropoda melanoleuca
TAACAAACACATGAAAAGATGGCAACATCACTCATCATCAGGGAAATACAAATCAAAACTATGATGAGATACCACCTCTTACCTGTCAGAATGGCTAAAATTAACAACATAGGAAAGAACAGATGTTGGTGAGAATGTGGAGAAAGGGGAACACTCTTGTGCTGTTGGTGGGGATGTAAACTAGTGCATCCTCTCTGGAAAACAGTATGGAGGTTCTTCAAAACGTTAAAAATACAACTATCCTATGACCCAGCAATTGCACTATTAGGTATTTACCAAAGGATACAAAAATACTGATTAAAAAAGAATACTGATTCAAAGGGGCACATGCACCCTGATGTTTATAGCAGCATTATCAACAATAGCCAAATTATGGAAAGCTCAAATGTCCATTGACTGATGAATGGATAAAGAAGATGCAGTATATAAACACTATGGAATATTACTTGGCCATAAAAAAGAATGAAATCTTGCCATTTGCAGTGATGTGGATGGAGCTAGAGCCTATTATGCTAAGTGAAATAGGTCAGAGAAAGACAAA
>NW_023178698.1:0-543 GCF_002007445.2 Ailuropoda melanoleuca
CAATCTGCCTCTGCTACCTAATCTCTCCCACCTTCACCATCAGTCTCAGCACTGGCCTGAGTCCTCACCTCGGGCATGTTCTTTTCATGGGTCTGCAGGGTGGCAGCCATGCTGTTTCTAAGACTCAGTACCATTTCAATATTATGGGTGATCAAGTCTCCGAGAAGGAGAGAGGAGGGAATCAGAAGGCTGAGAGAGGCCCGGCTGGCACAGCTACAGCACCAACCCCTCCCCACGTTACCGTCCGTAAGGCTCCTTCCCAGACAGGCTCCTCTGCCCTCACCTGCCTTAGAATTACTGATGGAGACATACCAGGGCCAAAGCGGACTCTCTAGATGTTAAGAGCTTGCTGGGAGACTACATATCGTTTGTTCATGGTCAGCTGCAGAGGTACAGATGCGGTCAGTGGCTCTGAGTTTGAGGTGGAGATGGGGGGCAATAGGTGTGGGAAGAAGGTGTGGGCCTGGATGTGGATGCACAACCAGTCTTGAGTCTGCATTACCTTTGTCTGCTCCACCTTTTCTGACTTCAGCTCCTTCTGCA
>NW_023178699.1:0-7180 GCF_002007445.2 Ailuropoda melanoleuca
CAGCTCTTCTCCCTGCAGCTGCCCTTCCCCTGCACAGAGGCCAGAGTCTGGGAACACAGCACCAGTCTGAGGATTTAGCCAACTGGGAAAGGGGATTATTGACAGGGGCACCTCTAAAAATGTACAAGAAGTCTGGGGGGCTATGTGGCAGGGGAGATAAATGTGCATAGGGAACATCCTTCCTTAAGCCCCTCTTCCCACAGCCCTAAGAGGACACTAGAAAGTAGGTGGGAGGTGAGGGGGGAGGGAGGCCCTTTGGTCTCTGGCTTCTTGAGCCATTGAGGAGGCAGGCCAAGGCCCAGGAGCCCGAAGGGGGCGAAGGTGCACCTCAGGAGACCATACTCGAATTTCCAAGGCCGCTGTACCACATCAACTCCACCAGAACTGTGTGCGCTCTTCCATCTACTCACACCTTCACCTTCACTTGGGATTTTCTGTTCTCTTCATTCTAACACTGTGATTTCAGTTTTCATTACCAGCTTATGAATTGTTTGAGCATCTCTACATTAGCTATTTTGATTTCTTCTTCTCTTAAATGTGTGTATGAATCTTTGGCCATTTTTGCTACTTAGGTGTCATTTCTTATTGATTTGTGTTCTTTACATGTTCTAGAACACTTATTATACGTGCTAGCCATAACTCCTCCCACTCAGTGGCTTGCCTTTTTGATGGTTAATTCTTTCTGGCCACTTGAAGGAATGCCAGCAGGTGGCCTTTGGACTTGAATTGCAGCTCTTCCCTAGTCTTAGACAGTCAGCCTACCCCATCAGATTCTGGGCTCACCAAGCCTCCACACTTCCATGAAGCCAATTCCATAAACTCAAATAAACAAATTTCTCATTCTCTCTCTCTCTATTCATTTCTTCTAGGAATCAGTGATCTAGTGATATGTAAACATTGTTTAATCACACACACACACACACACACACACACACACACACTATTGGTTCTGTTTCTCTGGAGAACCCTGACTAATACACCTGTCTAGAAGTTCTTAATTTCAATGTGGCCAACTACATCAATATATATTTATATTTTTACTGCTTTTTGTGTCCTGTGTAAAAATTATTTTGCTACCTGGATGTATTGAAGGTATTTTGCTATATAACATAGAAACCTTATTTTTTTGTTTTTAACCTTTTAATTTATAATACACTTGGAAAATAATTTGGTTTATGAAGCCGAAGTGGAGGCAAATTTTCAGTTTTTCCTCATACTGATAACCAACTTTCCTGGCAATATTTATTGTAAACAACATTTCTTACCTATCACTTTCAAGTGACATCGTTGCCATAAATCAAGTGTGCAAACATGTCTGAGTTTCTACCGGAGCCGTTCTGCGATTCCAATTGTCTGCTTGTCTTTCATCATGCACATTGCATGGTATCTTGCTCATGGTTTTTATATTAAGTGCTGACTTCTGGGAGAGCAAATCTCCCTACTATGTTCTTCTTCAAACGTTATTTTACTGTTCTTAACCCTTTTCTCCCAATAAGACTCAGGATCAATTCATTATTTTCCATCCAGATATATTGGGATTTTGATGGAAAGTATATGGATATTATAGATAAGTTTATAGAGAAAGACAGCCTTTGGTCTTCCACTTTTTAAATATGGTATGTTTACATTTATTTAGATATTCTTTAATTTATTTTCAGAAGTACTTTGTGGCTTTCTAAAGAGGCCATGCAATTTTATTACATCTAGTCCTCTGTATTTGATATTTATAATATGATAGCAATTTTTTAAAAAAATTTCAATTTGTCACTGGTGCTGGTATACAGAAATATATTGATTTTAGTATATTTGTCAAATAATCTTGCAAAATTCACTTATAAATTCTGATAATATATGTGGAAATTCATTTGAATATTTTATGTACACAATTCTTTCATCTGTGATTAATGTCTCATTTTTCTTTTACAAAAATTATGCATTTTATTTATTTATTTATTTGAATATTTTATTTTTAAGTAACCTCTACACCCAACAGGGGGCTTGAACTCAAGACCCGGAGATCAAGAGTCACATGCTCTACTGGTTGAGCCAGCCAGACACACCAAACTTGGGCATTTTATATCTTTTTCTTGCTTTGCTCCGCTTGCTAGGACTTCAAGTACAAATTTAGATGGAAGTTGTGATAATAGGCATGCTTGTTCTATTACAGTTTCACCAAAAATATTCCACTTTAAACATTTTTAAATGAGGTATAGTTGAACAGATAACATTATATTAGTTGCAAGTGTACAACACAGTGATTTGACGACTACATACATTGTAAAATTTTCACCAAGGAACATGTATGGAAATATTTATACTTTTCACCATCAAAGGAGATGTTCGTTTAATTTTCAAATAAAGAAAAACTCACTTTTATTTTTAGTTTATTAAGATTACTTCTTTTTTTTTTTTAAGATTTTATTTTTATTTATGCGACAGAGATAGAGACAGCCAGCGAGAGAGGGAACACAAGCAGGGGGAGTGGGAGAGGAAGAAGCAGGCTCATAGCGGAGAAGCCTGATGTGGGGCTCGATCCCATAACACCGGGATCACGCCCTGAGCGGAAGGCAGACGCCCAACCGCCGTGCCACCCAGGCGCCCCTATTAAGATTACTTCTTGCTGCATTTTTTATCCAAGGTTCATTCTGAATCTNCGGGCTCGATCCCATAACGCCGGGATCACGCCCTGAGCGGAAGGCAGACGCCCAACTGCCGTGCCACCCAGGCGCCCCTATTAAGATTACTTCTTGCTGCATTTTTTATCCAAGGTTCATTCTGAATCTACTAATATAATGATTTTATCCTCCATTTGACCATGTGATAAAAATGCTTTTCGATTGTTAAACTAACTCTGCATTCCCAATTGTAATTGATGTAATTTAGGTAGATAGATAGTTGAGAGTTGATTCTCTGAACAAGTTTGTGCTTCTCAAAGCATTGTTTAATCACACAGATTCAGTTTGTATTTGCTGCTGTTGTCCTTTCTAACTGTAGTGACGGTGGGGAAAGAAATATGCCTAGGCTTTTCAGAGATTATTAGGTCCTGGCTCTGATTTTATGGCCGTCAAAGCAGTGACACTGCATGGTTATCCAGGGATAAATGAAGTTTGGTCCAAGTCCTTCTGACAGTGGGTCCAGTGTCACTAAGACCCAGCCGATGGCCTGAAATTGCCAAAATCTCCCATTGGCTTCCTGACCTGTTGAGTCAAGGCAATTACACAAATAAGAGACAAAGGAAAGTACTAGGAATTTGCTCTTCTTACCAAGAAAGAACATGGAAGCAAGACTACCTCTCTGAGGGAGGGGCCACCACTAAAGCCTTGAAAAACATAGGGTTATTTACTTCTTTTACACACAGATTTAACTCTATTTAGCTTTTAAATAAGGCAGATGAATCTTGGAGGATGCCTGTGGATTGTTGTAAACATAATTAGTAGTGACACCAATGACAGTGGCTAATCCAGGTGTTGTGCACTTATTGGAATCAATTAATACTGTCCCAGGCACCTAGTCAGCTCTTACGTACCCTGAAAATGTATTCTCCTTTGTGCCTATTTGAAAAACTACCAAAGGGATCATGTTCACCAGAGAGAAAGAGCAGGACACCTTTATCGTCTTATCCAGGATTATGCCAATGCTCGTGCTCCTTTTCATAACTGTCTGTAGGAGTCTTGATAACCTTGACCTTCCATGAAATATTCCACTGGTTACCTAATCACCATGCTGTTTAGATATGATGCACAGGACCCATTATGATACTTGGATGCCTTGGCAAGATGCACACAGTCAGCAAAGACGGTGATAAACCACATAAAAAGTCAGTGGTCCACGTCTCACTGAAGATCTTGGGAATCCGGAGGACTGGGAGATATGGGCACATTCCCTCCGAAGTCAAAGAAAACTTATTGCACAGTGTACTGTCTACCACTATAACGGAAACTAGGACAATGCTGAGTGGGTCTCTGGATTTTGGAGGTAATATATGGTTCATCATTTTCTAAGTAACCCAGTAAACTGCCAATGTTTAGTAGATTATGGCAAAAGAATCTGTGTCAGGCATCTCTACCACTTGAGCACTAGGATTCAATAGATCCAATGAGATTCAGAGTAGCTCTACAAAATTCCCCTTTTGAAGGGGGGTAATCAGAAGGGGGAATGAAGCATGAGAGACTATGGGCTCTGAGACACAAGCTGAGGGCTTCAGCGGGGAGGGGGGTGGGGGAATGGGATAGGCTGGTGATGGGTAGTAAGGAGGGCACGTATTGCATGGAGCACTGGGTGTTATACGCAACTAATGAAGCATCGAACTTTACATCAAAAACCAGAGATGTACTGTATGGTGACTAACATAATATAATAAAAAAATATTATCATTAAAAAAATTCCCCTTTTGATAGGCCCTAATCAGAAGATCTTAGAACACACTGTGTTTCTGCACAAAGCCAAACTCTCTGTTTGAAGTTAACTACTGTCTTTTTGGGGGAAAAAAAAAAGGATTTCTGACTTGCTATTGTATCTTGAAAAGACTGAATTTCTGACCATCCGACATCAATGGCCAGTGAGCTGAGCTGCCCTTTCTTAGCTGGGTGCCAGCTGGCCCATCAAGTCAGAGCATGCCCAGCAGAAGTTCTCCATCACCTGGTGTTTAAGGGACCACATTCAAGCTGGTCTAGAAGTCTGAAGTGAGTTGCATGGTTGCGTGGGCAGCTGGCTCACAATCCAACTGACATCTATCCCATGACATTGCTTTTTTTTTCTTTAATTCACGTTTGTGACATTATGGAAACTCATGTATGAGCAGTTGACCGAGGGAAAACAAATAAACAGCATCATATTGCTCAGGTCTACCTCAGATGGCTGTGAGAGATATGCTGGCATCCACCAACAGATCAATGCTACAGTATTAGAGATCAGGAGAGTTNCCTTATGTATGAGCAGTTGACCAAGGGAAAACAAATAAACAGCATCATATTGCTCAGGTCTGCTTCAGATGGCTGTGAGAGATATGCTGGCATCCACCAACAGATCAATGCTACAGTATTAGAGATCAGGAGAGTTTCTGAAAAATTAGCATGATGGAGAATGCTCTTATAGGCAGAACATTGAGCAACATAATTTTCCACTTTGTTGGACTTAAAGTTGGTCAGATGTACCGATGCTCATTAGCCCATCTGTAGATGTTAATGATTCAGTTAGACAGTTATGATCTCGGAAATAATAACTTAGAATTTGGGTACAAAAGGTCTGAAGAAGAGGTATATAGACGGACTTATTGAAATGGACACAGAGACTAAAGATATTTATATTTGGCAGGACTTCTCACCAAATGCAGAAGGCTCTCAATAATGTAATATACAAGGTGGTAGGTTCTAAAATAGCAATCAGCCTCCTTCCTAGTCATTGTTGTGCTCGCTTAATAGGAACAGCCACAAAGTGGCCTTGGTGGTAGCCTTGCTAGCTATGGATTTAACAGCATGGACTTCCAAGTTTGGTTTGCTTGTATTACAACTGAGTGCCTAACCTGCCAATAGCTTAGACCAGTGGTACGTCCCCAATATGGCAGCATCCCCTGGTACCGCTTGATACCTTTGGACCTCTTTCATCATGTGAAGGCAGCAAATTTTCTCACTGGAAGAAACACAGATTATTGGTATGTGTTTCCCTTCTCTGCCCACAGTGCTCCTTCCAGGACCACAATTTGTTGATTTACTAATAGATGTGAGTGTGCTTATTATTAAATCGATACAATAATGTTAGACATTACAAAAAAGAGTTATAAATTAAGGATTATCTCTTCTTATATATTACTACATTGCAAATTAAGTTTAAAATAAGTAGAATAAATGAAAATATAATTTTAAGTGAATTATGTGCATCTAAAAGTTACCAGCTCTTTGCTGTGATCAGTCTTTCTAACACAGAAAAACAATCTGATGGGACTCTGTTCAGAATTATCGGATACATTAAAAAAACAGTAAGGCAGGGGCACCTGGGTGGCACGGCGGTTAAGCGTCTGCCTTCGGCTCAGGGTGTGATCCTGGCATTGTGGGATCGAGCCCCACATCAAGCTCCTCCGCTAGGAGCCTGCTTCTTCCTCTCCCACTCCCCCTGCTTGTGTTCCCTCTCTAGCTGGCTGTCTCTATCTCTGTCGCATAAATGAATAAAATCTTAAAAAAAAAAAAAAACCAGTAAGGCAGAGATGACCAAACAGCATAAGGTTTAAAGAATGGAATAAAGATTCTGGAATCTTCGTTTAAATTCTGATTGGCAGCATCTGCAAGCATTAGGTGGACAAACTCAGAATCTATGACTTAGAACCTCCAGAAACCACAGCAAACACATTTTCACCTGGCCTCATCCTCCCCTCCCACATGCACACAAGCAAAGGAGATTTGCCCCTCCCTAAACCTACACAGTGGAAGACATGCTCATGTAAAAATGTCAGAGTTCCCTCTGTTCCACCAGACATTCCCCTGCATAGTCGTGGGCTTGTTTTGACTACTTATCAGATTTCAAGAGGTTTTTATTCCCCCCATTTCTGTAGTGTTTATCTTACACCAGATTTACCTCTCATGTTAACTTCAATCACTCATTTCATGAACCTATAAATATATATATATAACTAAGATGCTCAAAAAGTAATTATATCTTTTACATTTTTAAAATCAATAACAAATTTATGATTCTTCTTATATCTGTTTAATTAATGCACTAAGGTTTTAACCTATACTGAAAACAACTTGTCATAAGCTGAGGATCTGTTAAAACCCACAATTAAGAATAAGAGAATATTCTTGTTGACATGATGTATCACACTGATTGATTTGCGAAAGTTGAAGACTCAGGAACCATATGATCCTCTCAATTGATGCAGAAAAAGCATTTGACAAAATACAGCATCCTTTCCTGATTAAAACCCTTCAGAGTGTAGGAATAGAGGGTACATTTCTCAATCTCATAAAAGCCATCTATGAAAAGCCTACTGCAAGCATTATTCTCAATGGGGAAAAGCTGGAAGCCTTTCCCTTAAGATCAGGAACACGACAAGGATGCCCACTCTCGCCACTATTATTCAACATAGTACTACAAGTCCTTGAAACAGCAATCAGAGGACAAAAAGGGATCAAAGGTATCCAAATCGGCAAAGAAGAAGTCAAAACGTCTCTTTTCGCAGATGACA
>NW_023178700.1:0-9231 GCF_002007445.2 Ailuropoda melanoleuca
GCTTCCCTTGCCAGGAGATGTGGGGGCTAAAGGGGCCACAGGAAAGAGGAGACTGTGACCCCCAAACCTGTAACAAACCAAGCGCAAACTCGCAGGGACTGCTCAGTGCCCAGAGTCCCCCCATATCACAGACAGGAATGCTGAGGCTCCCAGGGAACCTGCCCATGCACGCAGCGTGTAGGGCCAGCATCCAAATGTGAGCCCCATTGTGCTCTCCGGCTACGGGATCGGAGAGACTCCACCTCACCGCACGCCCCGGGCCTGTTTGAGCCCCCGCTGAGCACGTTCAGAGCCTGGTGACCCCTGTTGCGTGTTCTCAGCCACACATGTTCCATGTGTGATCTCGCGAGTTTGTGCGGCTCTTGACACCTGCGTCTTTCCCCCAGAGCCTGCGTCCACGTCTACTCTCCATGCAGCCCCAGCATATCCCGGTCCGACGGCAGCTGGAGAAATTTGTTAACTGATTGAACGGAAGGTGCAGGTTTCCTGACCCTGCTACCGGATGAGAGCACAAGGCCGAACAGGCCCAGGGCCCAGGGACCCGCAGCACCCGGGGGAGCCGAGGCCGGAGCAGGGCAGGAGCGGTGGGTGGGCGTGGGCTTGCATGGGGGCGCAGGGGTGCGTCTCTGCAAGCCTAGACACAGACAGGAGGAGTGAGGGGGCCCTGGAAAGGAGGGCAGGAGGGAGCCATAAAGGGCTCTGGTGCCAAGGAAGAGCCTGAGGCCAACGGTGTGGAAGGTTCAGAGCCGTGAGCCTTGAAGGGGCTGCAGCGAGATCAGTGTGCATCCCGCCCACCCACAGGCAGCGCCCACCACCCTGGGTGGCCCTGAGACACGCATGGGCACCCAGTAGGTCTCTGGGCAGCGGGAGGCAGACAGGTGGATGGGTGGAGGCAGGGCCATGCGCAGGTCGAGAGAGCAGGAGGGTACCGGGCCTGGCAGGAGGGGTGATGCCCCCAGGGGGCAAATGGGGGTCATTCTGGGGAAGGGAAGGAGAAAGGGCCCAGAGGGAGGCACAGTGGAGCAGAGGTCCAGGATGGCCTGGAGAGGAGAGCCTGAGTGTGGCTGGAGTGAGCAGGGACGGGAGGCGTGGACTGGTGGGCAGCCAGGAGGGCGTCAGCAGGCACAGGCCTTGGGCAGATTTGGTTTTAGACTTGATGGGACAGAGACAGGTGGACAGATGGACGCACAGTACAACTTCCCTGCTCTAGGGGTAAATCACAGGATGGGCCGAGACAAGAGGGGAGTCAGTACATGGTGGGGGACGAGCCCAGACTGGACGAACCCATGTTCCCAAGAATTCCAGGAACACCCCCTGCTCCAGCCAACCAATGCCCCTGCCCTGCATATATGGGCAGGCCCAGAATCCAGAGCTGCTGAGCTTCCCCTGGGCAGAGAGGGCAACTGCAAGAGCTCCCAGAAGTCGGCTCTGGGCCGCTTCCAGGGCAAGACCTCACGGCATCGGCAACCAGGACAGTACCCACTCAGCCGGGGTGGGGTCCCAAGGGTGGGTGTGGGGCTATCCAGACAGGCTGAGAGGGAGGAGATGAGACAGTCCCCCAGACCTCCGGGCAGTAAGGGTAGAGTATGGAGGCTACCATTCGGTTTTAACAAAACACTAGCAATCGTGGTTGACCATCCACCAAGAGCCTGAGACGTCGTACCCCCTGCCGTGAAGCTTGAACCAGCTGAGAGGGGAGGATCTTTTCATTTTCATGTCATCGGGGAAGAGAAGGAGCTCAACAAGCCTGTGTAACTTGCCCCAGATGGCCCAGCTCAAGGTGTCAGAGCCTGTTAGACCCAGGATTGCCCTGGGTGCACAGTCCCCTCCCCTAGTCCCACGGCCCTGCTGGGGGGCCCCCACGCTCCCCCTGAGCCGGCAGGTCCTGTCCATCCACGTCACCTCCTACCGCGTGTGTGTGGGGATGAAATNCTGGGGATGAAATAGAGGGAGCACAATGCGGGCTGGATTCTTGGTTCTTCCCCACCCAGCGGACCGGCCTGGGTCTGACCCGGAGGAAGCACCAGGCAGGACCACCGGCAAGACCTGTAGCCCAATCCCCACGTTCTCCAAGTTCCCTAGCGCTGTTTCTATGGGGCATTAAGCTGAGGTGTCGCTTTCAAAGAACGCGGGTGCACTCCCAGGGCTGCGTGAAGACCCAGGGACATTTGGGGCAGGCAGAGGAACACAGGAGCCAGGCGTCAAGAGACACAATCAGGATCTCATTAACATTTTGATTGCAGCGTTGGCTCCCCTGGCGCCTCGGCCTGGACACACGTGCATACATTCAGTCTGGAAGCAAAGATCGAGCCGGGGAGAGGAGTGCAGAAAAGGAGCAAAACAGACTTATTTTAATAATGCTAAAAATAACCGTGTCAATATTCCCTTGTTTGGGAGCCCTTCTCTCGGCTGGTGGTGAGAACCTGAAGCGGATTGGGGCTTCCCGGCCCCCCCAGACCAAGCTCTCCAGGGCCATCGTGGGATCCATCGAAGGGCTTCTCTGAGGACCCTGCATACGCTGTCCAGTGCAGACAGCACCCCCTCCTCTGTCTGCCCCAAGACAACCCCAGACCCGGAGGAAACCTCTCCTCTAACACACAGGCACANTCCCTTCTCTGTCTGCCCCAAGA
Source organism: Ailuropoda melanoleuca (assembly GCF_002007445.2). NCBI lineage: Eukaryota > Metazoa > Chordata > Mammalia > Carnivora > Ursidae > Ailuropoda > Ailuropoda melanoleuca. Next base: position 2,631 of record NW_023178700.1, read on the forward strand.
CAACCCCAGACCCGGAGGAAACCTCTCCTCTAACACACGGGCACATGGAGGCCTGGACAGAGTCAGGGACCACGTGAGCTCAAGAGGAAGGGGCGTGTCCTACCCCGGGAAAATTGAGGTGGCACCCCCATGACAGGAAGAAGCTGCCCACACAGAGTGACCTCCAGCACTGACCCTTCTCCAGCCCCGAGGTGGCCCAAGTGTGGAGCCAGGTGACACGTGTTAGAGTGAGAAAGCCAAGGCCCGGCAGGTACTACTGGTCCCAGATCCAGGGACAGCACCCCTGGTTCCCAGTAGAGCTTTTCTGAATGAGGGGTGCAGACCACCCACTGAGACATCAGTGCCCACCTGGTCCACCAAATGGGACTGAGGTCCAGTATCTGACCGGGTCCCCATCTCCCCCCCCACCTGCTTTTCTCAGCACTGTCCCTGGAGGCCCTGTACCTTGACCCCAGCACACACATGCCCTCTGTAGCTTCTGGCTGGTCCTCATCCCACCCCAGGGCATGGCTCCGCCCCTCTGAGCCCAGCTGGCCACAGTCAGGCCTCTCACTAGGGCCCTCCTCGTCTCGCCTGCGAAGCTGGCCCCACCCCTGGCCACATTCCAGACAGCTCCTCCAGCCTCCCTGATGCATGATTGGACACCAGCCCCTCCTAGACACTGTCAGTGCCCCTGCATAAGCCCCTCCCACCAATCATGCATCTGAGCTTGGCAACGCAGGTCAAGGGAAGGTTTGCCCGGCCCCTGGGCTGGTGGCTTAGAGCACTGGGTTTCTCTTGATGCTGCCCCCACCTGTGTCAGCTCATTCCCTGTTTTTTGCTTGCAAGACTCAAGCAGAACATTAACAGCCTTCCAGAACTGCAGTACCCCGACTTTCAAGTACCCCCAACTGTCTCAGGGCTCACCACTCACCAAATCACTAGCCGTTACCTTGACATCCCTGTGTTCACACCCCGTGCCTCTCTGCACCGTCCACCTTCTATCTGGCAGAATATGCCCCTCCTCTTCCTGCCAATTTCCTGTTCGGTGTTTGAGACATGCCACTTCCTCTGTGAGGCCTTTCTTCCCTCTTCCCAGGCAGAGCTGACTTCTCTCCCCTCTGAAAGCCGGCAGCTTGCCCACACCTCTGCCGTGAGCATTGCTGCACTGTGCTGTGACGAGCAGCCAGGTGTTCTTCCAGGTGCCGAACTCAGTCGCTCAGTGTCTGTGATCTTGGGTACTTTATTCAACCTCTCTATGCCTCAGTTTCCGTACCTATAAAACATGACTTTTCATACTGCCTACATCATGGGTCTGTTGTGAGAATCAGGTGAGCAAATGTGTGTAGAGGGCAGAGACTATTACCTGGCAGATATTATGTGCTCAGCAACATCATCACTATCAACTCCAGCATCAGCATTATCACCACCATCATCACTGTCCAGTGCAGACAGTGCATTGCTACCACATGCATCACTACCACCACCATCCCTGTCATCATCACCACCATCATCACCACCACCATCACCATCATCATCACCATCATCACCACCACCATCCCTGTCATCATCACCACCATCATCACCACCACCATCACCATCATCACCACCATCATCACCACCACCATCATCCCTGTCATCATCACCACCATCATCACCACCACCGTCACCATCATCACCACCATCATCCCCATCACCACGACCATTACCATTCCCACCATCCCCATCATCCCCATCATCACCACCACCACCACCATCATCATCACCATCATCATCACCACCATCATCATCACCACCATCTTCATCATCCCCATCATCCCCATCATAATCATCGCCAACACCATCATCACCACCATCCCCATTATTACTACCATCATCACCATCATCATCATTACCATCATCGTCAACATGTTCCCTACTGGACTTTCAAGCTCCCCACAGGCAGAGAACAAGTATGAGTCATCATTGTCTCCCTGGACACATAGCCTGACACATAGTAAATGCTATTAAGTCTTGTTGGATGATAAAATGGATGGGTAGGTAGGAAAATGGGTGAATGAGTAGATGAAGGAAGGGGTAGATGGCTGTATAAACAAATGAATGGGTGTGTGGATAACGAGGGGTGGGATGGATGAATGAGTCAGTGAATGAGTGAGTGAGCTGCTGTAAGGAAGAGCAGATGGACAGCTGAGGGGATTCCTCCCACGCTGGCCTTTGCAGATGCTGAACTGCTGAGTAATGGCAGGCATCACAGCTTCCCCACAGAGCCATGATATTAAAATCCCTGAAGGCTATGTTGTCAATATCTGGGGGAGACAATCTCTGGAGCCATCAGCTGCAGAAGTGAGCTTCCCCAAGTCCTCTGGGTGGTCGGCCTGCTGGGACCATGACACCACAGTCCCTCAGCCTCCAGAGGTGCAGCATCCTGCAGATTCCAATCCCCTGTGCTGGACAGCTCCCTTCCCAGCCCTCAGTCCTCAGGGGGAGTCTCAGGGCATGCTGGGGGCCAGCTCCTGGGCTGCGAGCATCAGGAGCACCTCCCTGTCTCCCTGCCCCACCTCTCATGGCCCCTCTGCCCTTGCCTTCCCCCATCTGACGTGGGCACAACCACCCTCCACACCCTCCACTCCCAGAGGCTGAGTTTCACAGGGGTCTCTTTCATTCACCGCTGAGTCCTACATCCTGAGTCCCTGGCACACGTGGGCTCTCAGTCATCATGCTCACTCCAGCAAAAGGCTGGGTGGCTCAGCAAGGGGGGCACGACCAGGACTTGAGTCTTGAGTCCCCCCTCCTGCCCCCCAGTGCCAGAGCCATCATGATCCACGAGGGGAGAAGCATCTCCAAAGACCCGGGGAGGGGGAGGGTGGCACTGTCCTGCTCAGGGTGACAGAGTGCTGTCCCCTCTGGGCTCACAAGCTGTCAGGGCAATCTGCAGGGATGGGGAAGAGACTGGACTCCAGGGACTGCTATCGTCCATGGGGTTTTCCAAAGCTCCAGAGCCACCGTGGTGTTTAGTGTGGTACTTCTCTGACTCTGAGGTCCCCGGATCCCTTTACACTCAAAACTTAGTAGGACCCCAGAAGCATTTGCTCGTGGAAGTTACAGCTATCAAAGCTGACAGTATTAGAAATGAAATGTGGTATGTTTAAAAATATTTATGCATTAAAAAATAAAGCCATTACATATTAACATAACTCACATGTTTTTATGAAAAAAAAATACTGTATTTACCCAAACCAGTAAAAAAAAAAAAGTGAGAGGTGTGTCAGGATGCTACATTGTTACAAATCTCTTGTGTGTCGGGCTGAATAGAAGCCACTGGAGGCTCATTTCCACAGCTGCCTCCAGCCTGCGGGGACGTGTGGCTTTGATTGCAGTGGATGAAGATAAACCCAGGCCCTCCCTGGGGAGGACTCGGGGACCCCACAAGCCCCAGACCTCCACTCTGAGGACCACTGGCGGAGGAAAATCTGATCTTGTATCTTCCCTGTGTAACTGTTGCCAGGACATGGGCCCACCCTGACCCCGAAGGCAGGAGGGGGTCAGAGAACCCAGGGTCCAAGCCTCAGCTGCCGGTCCCTCTGATGTCCTCCCCTCTGCTAGGCCAGTACCTCCTCTGTGAAAGGCAAACAGGTGCTCCCTCAGGCTCTGTGAGGACTAAGTTAAATAATGCATATAGTTCTCTCCACATCACACCTGGCCTACGGAAGGATTAAGAAAATGGTAAGCCCAGGGCACCAGTCACCACACCTCCCCGCCCCCAACTCCAGGCGAAGCCCACTCTCTCTCCTTGAAGGCTTCCTGGATTGGCTGAGTCTCCTCCTTCACTCCTCCTCCCACACTAGCCTGTCTGCCCCCTGGCCCCAGGCTCATTTCTAATGTCACTTCCTTCCTGGACCACAGCACACCCCACCTTATCATGCTGCCCCCAACCCCCGTGCTTGTCCTTGTTACTGCAGAATCCAAAAGGGGAAAGACTTCCACCAGCTTCTTATGGGGGACACGGTGATCAAGACCCCTGCCCAGCTCACAGGCAGGCCTGGGCTGTATGACCCCATAGGAGCCTCAGTGTTTCCATCTGTTAAGTGGGAATAATAGCATCTCTCTCATGGGACCATAGTGACTATCAGAAATAATCCATTTGCTTCCCTGGCTCACTGAAAGGTTACCTTGGGCCAGTGGCCAAGGCAACCAAGTCTAATGAGGGAAGAAGACATCAAACTGACAGCCCGAAGTCACGGTGGTGGAGGCTGGGCCTTTGGGGTGCGGACAAGATCCCGTGTTAACAGCCTCAGGTCAGGAGAACCCCAGAGAGGCTCAGTGGAGGATGGAGACCTGCAGGTAGAGAGGGCCCCAGGGAGAAAGGAGGAGCCAGGCAGAGTCCACCCACGGAGGGGCTCCTGAGCCCGGGAGGGCAGGCGGAGTGACAGAATGCTGGGATAAGTACTGCAGGCCACCTGGCCAGAGGGGGAGGAGGAGTCAGGGAGCCGGGTTCTGGGGTTGTGGGGCCCTCCAGGGCAGGGGCAGGGGTGGCCCAGACTAGAGCAGGGCAGGGAGAAGGAGTGCGCATGCCTGAGGCCCGGGGAGGGGGCAGGGGGAGGGGGGCACGTTGTCTGGACAGACGGCTCTGCAGAGGCCCCAGCCCCATCACTGGGACTCAGAACAGGGCTGCTCTATACATATTTATTGAGGGAATACATTAGTTCGCCTTAGAAAAAGGCATAATAGCAAAATGACAGTCATTGTCACTAAACAGATGCGCGTATTATTTCACCTTGTAGAAGAGAAACTCGCATCACTATGTCACTGTCCCCTGTGCCTCTGGGGGTGTACCACCACCCAGGTGTGCCCCTCTGCACTGGCCAGGCTGGAACCTGGTCTCCCCAGGCTCCCCCTTCCTCACAACCCCGGGTTGGGATCATGGTCCCTGCTGTTGTCTTCACAGTCTCAGTATCATGCCACTCCCATTTATTCATTCATCCATCCATTCATTCATTCCCTCCTTCCCTCTTATGAAACAGTTCAGGACCTATTCTGCCCCAGACCCTGGGCCAGGCACCAGCTGTGGTCTGATGAGATGGCCCAACTCCAGCCCACATCTCCCAGCCTCCAGCCTCCACCTCCTGGCCTCCACTCCCAGCCTCGCCCTCCTCAACCCTCTGGCCACACCCACTCCATTTAGCGGCAGTCAGTAACAGGGCCATTCCATGGAACATTCATCCGAACATTCATCCGGCCATTGCCTTTGCAGAAAGACCCCCTGGACGTTCTGCAAGGACCCACACTCCCCTTGAGACCCAGAGCAGAAGCTCCCTCTTAAAGCTTTCCCGGAAAGAAGTATTTATTCCTCCATCTACACATTCCTTTAGCCTGCATTTAACAATCATTTGTGGACCATCTGCTCCACACCAGGCTCTGATCCAGGTCAGAGGTGAGCAAGGCAGCCACAGGCTGGCAGCAGCCCCTCCCCAGTGCTCCCTGCACACCCACCTGTGCCCACCTGTGCCCCTGCACTGTGAGCCGCACATGCCATGGTGTCCGTTAGGAGACCGAGGCCACCCAAGTATCTCAATCAGTCTGTTGCGGGGCCTAGAATATAGCAGGTGATCAAGGAAGGGGGGAAGGAGAGAGGAGGGGGGAGGGAAGAGCAGGAAAGGAAGGAGGGGGGCAGTAGAAAGGGGAAGGGAAGAAAGGGGACTGGAGGAAAGGGGGAGGGGGAGGGAGGGGGGAANACTCCAGGCCAGACAGCTCGGCCGGGCTGGGCCAGGCCTGGGCCCTGGGGAATTGGCAGGCCCGGCGGGGGAGGGGGGGCATGCTCTCACCTGCTGACTGGGCACCTGTGGGAGGGAAGGCTTCTGGGGCCCAGCTCGAGATCTCAACCCTGCCCCCACTACCACCAGGCACCCCAGAGTCACCATCCAGGTCCACCCCTCTTTCCTCTGAATGCTGCTTCATTACCTTTCCACCTGGGAAACTCCTATCCACCCTTCAAAGCCCAGCTCAAGGCCCAGCCAGGCCTCTTCAACTCCGTCCAGCTCTGGGAGAGCTGGATGAAGCTGCTTGGAACCCCGCGGTCTCTCAGAGCCGCAGAAACAGCTCGGGAGGCTGGAGTTGCTGTGCTCCGATGCACAGAGCCAACTGCTGAGCACAGAGCAGGGACCCTGGATTTGTTGACTGTACATGGAGCGAGGGCCAGACACTGAGCAAACCGATGGGGCGTGTCGGGAGCACAGGGCCATCGGCGGCAGATCCCAGGTCTGGGACTGGACTTCCTGCGAGGACTCAGTGGTCTTTGCAGCCCTCCTCACCGGTGGGACACTGCTTGAGGAGCCTGGGCCCCATGTGGGGCCACCAGGCAGAGCCGGTGGGGACCACCTGGGTCCCAGTGACAGCCTCCCTGCCCTCTGTGCCCTTGGTCAAATTTGGTGACCTCCAAGGGCCTTGCTTTGCTCACCTGTTCAGGGGTGCCGTGGTGGTGTCCTGCACCAGGATGCCGATGAAAAGGCTGATACCATCGCTGTCTGGCCCGGGGGCAGCGCCTCCATGAGCTGCATCAGGCCAAGGGGCCCCACGAGGCCAGTCTGCTCTCCCCTCAACTGTCCACCCCTCTCTCCATTCTCCA
>NW_023178701.1:0-999 GCF_002007445.2 Ailuropoda melanoleuca
CGTAGTGGTCTCTTAGACACCGCACAATCCAGGGAAATATCAACGAACATCATCTCTCGTGAGTAAGGGAGTATGAATGAAAAGGTTCAGGGTTTTTGAGGACTCAGCACACTTGTTATTGTTTATAAAGCAGAGCATCCAGGAAAACACCTCCAGCTAACATCAGCCTTTTCACTGGGGACCCCGATTCCACATTTTGTGTATGGGCCTGGGAAGAATCCAGCACTTAGCACCAAGAAACAAAGTGTGAGGATAAAGCCCTTGAGGTCACATAAGCCTTATAGAAGGCGGAACAGGAATCAAGGTGCTTTGGTACCGAGAGNTTTGGTACCGTGAGTGAAACACGACGAACACAGCACTGAGAAACACAATTTGGCCAACAGCCGCTTCCAAAGAAATGTTTCCTTCCTGGGTAAATCCTATCAAATCTGCTGGTGGCAATGCAACGAAAAGGCCAAAACTGTCCATCAGAAACAACACCATACGGGGACAGAATTAGCACTATCATCACCCTTCATATATAGGGAAACTTGAGGGAAAGTGCTCACGGAAGCCTGAAGAGAGTGCCACATAGTGGTCTCTGAGACACCACACACTCCAGGGAATTATCAACGATCATCATCTCTCGTGAGTAAGGGAGCATGAATGAAAAGGTTCAGGATTTTCTAGGAAACAGTGCCCTTCTTATTGGTAATAAAGCAGAGTGTCCTGGAAAACACCTGCAGCTAACATCAGCCTTTTCCCTCTGACCCCGATTCCACATTGTGTGTATGGGCCAGGGAAGGAGCAAGCACTTAGAAATAAGAAACAAAGTGTGAGGATAAAGGCTTGATGTCATGTCGGCCTTATGGAAGGTGAACAGGGATCAAGGTGCTTTGGTACCGTGAGTGAAACACAACATAACAGCACTGAGAAACAAAATTTGGCTAACAGCCGCTTGCAACGAAATGTTTGCTTCCTGGGAAAATCCTATCAATACTGCTGGTGGCAATGGAACGA
>NW_023178702.1:0-1407 GCF_002007445.2 Ailuropoda melanoleuca
ACAAACCTTTAGCATGACTCACCAAGAAAAAAGGAGAGGACTCAAATAAAACCAGAAATGAAAGAGATGTTACAACTGATAACACAGAAGTACGAAAGACCATAGAAGACTACGATGGATGATAATTATAACATAATCATACCAACCAATTGGATAACCTAGAAGAAATGGATGAATTCATAGAAACATACAATCTCCCAAGAGTAAATCAGGAAGAAATAAAAAATCTGTACATACTGACGACTAATAAGGAGATTGAATCAGTAATCAAAAACCTTCCAACAAACAAAATCCAGGACCAGATGGCTCCACCGCAGAATTCTACTAAACATTTAAAGAATTAATGCCAATTCTTCTCAAACTCTTCCAAAAAACGGAAGAGGAGGGAACACTTTCAAATTCATCTTACAAAGCCAACATTACCCTGATAACAAAACCAGACAAGGACACTACAAGCAAAGAAAATTACAGGCCAATATCCCCGATGAACACACATGCAAGAATCCGCAACAAAATATGAGCAAACTGAATTCAACAATACGCTAAAAGGATCATACACCTGAACAAGTGGAAGGAGGACAATGAGGAATCTGAGGTGCTTGGTCCTGGCCAGGCAGCTGCCTTTTGGCATTTCAGGTCGACACAGGAAATCTCACAAAAGCCACCAGCCTTCAACTGTTTGGGGGGGAGTATGGGGAAGGGGTTAATGTTGGGCCGTAACTTCAATTAAACCTTCTTAATCCCCAGATCTAAGTATTATGACTACAGACTGGAGTGTAGTGAATTGGAACCAATGATTCCACCTATCACAGGCATTGCCACAGTTGTTTTCATTTCTGACTTACTCAAGCCTGCTTCCCTATGGCATGACATCCTACCAGATGTCATGATCACCTGAAATTTATTATTTGCCACACACTTGCTTTCCCATCTCCTTTCATACCCTCCACTGCTGCCCCTTTTATCAAGGAAGTCTTTTTTCACATGCAGGTCAACACTTTGTTTATTTACCACGTCTCTCAGTTCGTTCCTAAACTCAGTGTTCATTACCCTGTGTTTTCACATGTACACTTACCACTGTGTACAGGCCAATGAAGGAATACTTCACTTTCTGCCTTTATAGGGTTCCTATCTTTGACCATTTCCATTTGACCCAAAGGCTGATTTCAGCAGGCTCTCAAAACAAAGGTAGCTACTGATAAAGACTTTCTCTCCTTGACCAAACAGGCTCCCTTGAGCCCTCTTTCAACTAGGCCTTGACCTTGGCCCCAGTCCTGTCCTTGGTCTGCCTAGCCCAATTTTAATAGCAATCCTGCGAAAACAGTTTAGAGAAAAACCCCCACCCTGATCAAGCTCCTCACCCCCTACCTTTGGTGTATATATAAGTCCTTGGCCTGCCTTTAGCAA
>NW_023178703.1:0-174 GCF_002007445.2 Ailuropoda melanoleuca
AATAGAGAACCCAGAAATGGACCCTCGGCTCTTTGGGCAACTAATCTTTGACAAAGCAGGAAAAAAAATCCGGTAGAAATAAGACAGTCTCTTCAATAAATGGTGCTGTGAAAATTGGACAGCTACATGCAAAAGAATGAAACTTGACCACTCTCTCACACCATACACAAAAAT
>NW_023178703.1:196-8020 GCF_002007445.2 Ailuropoda melanoleuca
ATGTGAGACAGGAATCCATCAAAATTCTAAAGAAGAACATAGGAAACAACTTCTATGACATCGGCCAGAGCAACATTTTCACGACACATCTCCAAAGGCAAGAGAAACAAAAAGATAAAATGAACTTATGGGACTTTATCAGGATAAAGAGCTTCTGCACTAAGGAAGGAAACAGTCAAAAAACTAAGAGGCAGCCCACGGAAATGGAGAATATATTTGCAAAGGACACTACAGATAAAGGACTGGTATCCAAGATCTACAAAGAACTTCTCAAACTCAATACACGAGAAACAAATAAACAAATCATAAAATGGGCAGAAGATATGAACAGACACTTTTCCAATGAAGACATACAAATGGCTAACAGACACATGAAAAAATGTTCAAAATCTTTAGTCTTCAGGGAAATTCAAATCAAAACCACACTGAGACACAACCTTACGCCAGTTAGAATGGCAAAAATAGACAAGGCAAGAAACAACAATTGTTGGAAAGGATGTGGAGAAAGGGGATCCCTCCTACATTGTTGGTGGGAATGCAAGTTGGTACAGCCACTCTGGAAAACAGTGTGGAGGTCCCTTAAAAAGTTAAAAATTGAACTACCCTATGACCCAGCCATTGCACTACTGGGTGTTTACCCCAAAGATACAGACGTAGTAAAGAGAAGGGCCATATGCACCCCAATGTTCATAGCTGCATTGTCCACGAGAACCAAATCGTGGAAGGAGCCGAGATGCCCTTCAACAGATGACTGGATTAAGAAGCTGTGGTCCATACATACAATGGAATATTACTCAGCTATCAGAAAGAACGAATTCTCAACATTTGCTGCAACATGGACGGCACTGGAGGAGATAATGCTAAGTGAAATAAGTCAAGCAGAGAAAGACAANTCATCTATGAAAAATAAGAACTAGGATGATCGGTAGGGGATGAAAGGGATAAAGAAAGGCGGGTAATCGGAAGGGGAATGAAACATGAGAGACTATGGACTATGAGAAGCAAACTGAAGACTTCAGAGGGGAGAGGGTTGGGGGAATGGGATAGACTGGTGATGGGTAGTAAGGAGAGCACGTATTGCATGGTGCACTGGGTGTTATACGCCACTAATGAAGCATCGAACTTTGCATTGGAATCTGGGGATATGCTGTATGGTGACTAACATAATATAAAAAAAAATCATTAAAAAAATAAAAAAAGAAAAAAAAGAAACATTTAGCAAATCAAATCCAACAGTACATTAAAAGAATCATTCACCCAAACTACTAGAAGTTATAGAGAAATTCAGTAATGTGACAGGATTCAAAATCAATGCTCAGAAATCAGTTGCATTTCTATACACGAACAATGAGACTGAAGAAAGAGGAATTAGGGAATCCATTCCATTTACAATAGCACCAAAAATCATACGTTATCTCGGAATTAACTTAACCAGAGACGTAAAGGATCTATATTCTACAAACCACAAATCACTCTTGAAAGACATTGAAGAAGACACAAAAAGATGGAAAAATATTCCATGCTCTGGATTGTAAGAATTAATATAGTTAAAATGTCTGTTGTACCCAGAGCAATCTACACTTTCAATGCCATCCCGATCAAAATAACAATGACATTTTTCAAAGAACTGGAATAAACAGCCCTTAAATTTGTGTGGAACCAGAAAAGGCCCCGAATCACCAAGGAATTGTTAAAAAGGAAAACTAAAGCTTGGAGCATCACGTTGCCAGATTTAAATGTACTACAAGGCTATGATCACCAAGACAGCATGGTACTGGTACAAAAACAGGCACATAGACCAATGGAACAGAATAGAGACTCCAGAAATGGACCCTCAGCTCTTTGGGCAACTAATCTTTGACAAAGCAGGAAAAAACATCCAGTGGAAAAAAGACAGCCTCATCAATAAATGGTGCTGGGAAAATTGGACAGCTACATGCAAAGGAATGAAATTTGACCACTCTCTCACACCATACACAAAGATAAACTCCAAATGGATGAAAGACATTGATGTGAGACAGGAATCCATCAAAAACCTAGAAGAGAACATCGACTGCAATCTCTTTGACATCGGGCACAGCAACTGTTTTCATGACACATCTCCAAAGGCAAGGGAAACAAAAGAAAAAATGAACTTGTGAGACGTCATCAAGATAAAAAGCTTCTGCACAGCCAAGGAAACAGTCAAAAAACTAAAAGGCAGCCCACGGAATGGGAGAAGATATTTGCAAATGACACTACAGATAAAAGACTGGTTTTAAAGACCTACAAAGAACTTCTCTAACTCGATACGCGAAGGAGGTTAAGATAGCGGAGGAGTAGGGGACCCCTTTTTCAGCTGGTCCCCTGAGTTGAGCTGGATAGGTACCAGACCAGTGGGAACATCCACAGAATCAGCCTGAGATGCAGGAAGATACATCTGGATCTCTACAAATGAACATCTCCAGCGCTGATTATCGAGGTACGAAGCGGGGAGCCATTAAACCGCGCACAGATATCGGAAGATAAACAGAAGGGCGAGGGAGCCGCCGTGTCAGGGCACCGGGAAGTGGTAGCCACCTGCACGCTTGAGACAGCAGACTGAGTCCAGGAGCTCTGGGAGCGTGCGCGGGGCGGCTGGCGGGCCACCTGCACCAGAGAGCAGGCAGACCGTGGACCCGCACCCTGGAAACAGCAGGCTGTCAGTGAGCCGGGAGCGTGCACCACCAAGCATCTCACGTATCTCCGGAGCTCCGGTGTGCTCACTGGATCCAGGCTGAGTCCGGGAGCTCCAGGAGCGTGCGCAGGGTGGCTGGCGACTGGCGGCTGGCGGCTGGAGGGCCACCTGCACGGGGGAGCACGTGGACTCGCGGTCAGCACCCGTGAGACACCAGACTGAGACGGGGAGCTCCGGGAGCCCACATGGGGCGGCTGGTGACTGGAAGCTGGCGGGGTTGGAAACAAAAGGACAGAGACGCGCCGGCCCTGGAAGTGAGGGCTGGGACGCCGGGTGTGGGGCGCACAGCCTGGGATGCTGCAGGGTTGAGCAGCACCAACAGAAACAGAGTTAAAGTGGCCAAACATCAGTGGAGAACGATCCGCGATCCCTCTGTTCTGAGACAGAGGCTGAATTTCAGCCGCTGCTGCTCTGACTCTCAGAAGAGGTAGCAAACCGCCAGGGAAAGCCGCCAGAGAACAAAAGCCCGGAAATACCGGCTCACAGGGTGCCCATCCCCATCCCCCCTCGCAAGGGACACAGAGACTCTACCCAAACAGGGTTTTCTGAGTACCTGCAGGCAGGCCCCTCCCCCAGAAGGCAGGCTGAAAAATCAAGAAGCCCACAAACCGGAGCACCTGACTCGTGCAGTCATTAAGCGCCTGTCTTCAGATTTGGGAGTGATCACAGCGTTCCGGAAAGGAGTCCCTTATCGGGCTTCTCCGCTGGGAGCCTGCTTCTTCCTCTCCCACTCCCCTGCTTGTGTTCCCTTTCTTGCTGACTGTCTGTCTCTCTCTCTCAAATAAATAAATAAACTCTTTAAGGAAGAAGCCCACATCCCTAAGATCTCTATAAAACAAGGGCGCACGGCCTGGGTCCCAGTCAACACTTGGGCTCTGGACAACCCTGCAATCTCTCTTCATCAGAATGACGAGAAGGAGAAGTCCCCCCCAGCAAAGAAAAGATAATGAGTCTGTGGCCTCTGCCACAGAATTGGCCTCGGCCACAGAATTAATACATATGGATGTATCCCAATTATCNGGCAGAAGCCGACATCTCTAAGATCTCTATAAAACAAGCGCACACGGCCTGGGTCCCAGTCAATAACGGGCTCTGGACAACCCCGCAATCTCTCCTCATCAGAATGGCGAGAAGGAGAAGTCCCCCCCAGCAAAGAAAAGATAATGAGTCTGTGGCCTCTGCCACAGAATTGGCCTCGGCCACAGAATTAATACATATGGATGTATCCCAATTATCAGAAATGGAATTCAGAGCAACAATGGTCAAGATGATGAGTAAACTTGAAAAAAGCATCAGAGAAAGCGTTGCTGAGAATATAGAATCCCTAAGGGCAGAAATGAGAGCGAATCTGACAGAAATTAAAAATTCTATGGGCCAAATACAGTCAAAACTAGAGGCTCTGACGGCCAGGGTCACCGAGGCAGAGGAACGCGTTAGCGAATTGGAGGATGGGTTAGTAGAAGAAAAAACGAAAATAGAAGCTGGTCTTAAAAAAATCCACGCCCACGAATGTAGATTACGGGAGATTACTGACTCTATGAAACGATCCAATGTCAGAATCATCGGCATCCCTGAAGGGGTGGAGAAAAACAGAGGTCTAGAAGAGATATTTGAACAAATTGTAGCTGAAAACTTCCCTAATCTAGCAAGGGAAACAAGCATTCGTGTCCAAGAGGCAGAGAGGACCCCATCCAAGCTCAACCAGGACAAACCTACGCCACGGCATGTCATAGTGCAATTCGCAAATATTAGATCCAAGGATACAGTATTGAAAGCGGCCAGGGCAAAGAAATTTCTCACGTACCAAGGCAAAGGTATCAGGATTACGTCAGACCTGTCTACAGAGACCTGGAATGAGAGAAAGGCTAAGGGGGGGTCTTTTTAAAGCTCTTTCAGAGAAAAACATGCAGCCAAGGATCCTTTATCCAGCAAGGCTGTCATTCAGAATTGATGGAGAAATAAAGACTTTCCAGAATCACCAGGCATTAACCAATTTCATAACCACAAAACCAGTCCTACAGGAGATATTAAGGGGAGCTCTATAAAGGTAAAAAGGCCCCAAGAGTGATACAGAGCAGAAAGTCACAACCTATACAAACAAAGACGTTACAGGCAACATGACATCATTAAAATCATATCTCTCAGTATGCAGTCTCAACGTTAATGGGTTAAACTCTCCCATAAAATGCCACAGGGTTGCAGATTGGATAAAAAGACTTGACCCATCCATTTGCTGTCTACAAGAGACTCTTTTTGAACCCAAAGATGCATTCAGACTTAGAGTAAGGGGATGGAGTACCATCTTCCACGCAAATGGACCTCAAAAGAAAGCTGGAGTAGCAATTCTCATATCAGATAGACTGGATTTTAAACTAGAGGCCATAGAGAGAGATACAGAAGGGCACTATATTATTCTTAAAGGAAGTATTCAACAAGTGGATATGACAATTATTAATATATATGCCCCCAACAGGGGAGCAGCAAGATACACAAGCCAACTCTTAACCAAAATAAAGAGACATATAGATAAGAACACAGTAATAGTAGGGGACCTCAACACCCCACTATCAGAAATAGACAGAACACCCTGGCAAAAACTAAGCAAAGAATCAAAGGCTTTGAATGCCATACTCGACGAGTTGGACCTCATAGATATATATAGAACACTACACCCCAGAACCAAAGAATACTCATTCTATTCTAATGCTCATGGAACATTCTCAAGAATAGATCATGTTCTGGGAAACAAAACAGGTCACAACTGATACCAAAAGATTGAAATTATCCCATGCATATTCTCAGACCACAACGCTCTGAAATTGGAACTCAACCACAAGGAAAAACCTGGAAGAAACTCAAACACTTGGAGGCTAAGAACTATCCTGCTCAAGAATGACTCAGTAAACCAGGAAATCAAAAAACAATTTAAACAATTTATGGAGACCAACGAGAATGAAAACACAATGGTCCAAAACCTATGGGATACTGCAAAGGCAGTCCTAAGGGGGAAATACATAGCCATCCAAGCCTCACTCAAAAGAATAGAAAAATCTAAAATGCAGTTTTTATATTCTCACCTCAAGAAGATGGAACAGCACAGAGGGACAGGCCTAACCCACTCACGAGGAAGCAGTTGACCAAAATTAGAGGAGAAATCCATGAATTAGAAAACAGAAGTGCAGTAGAGCAAATCAACAGGACTAGTAGCTGATTCTTCGAGAGAATCCATAAAATTGGCAGACCTCTGGCAAGACTTATCCAAAAGCAAAGAGAAAGGACCGAAATTATTAAAATTACGAATGAAAAAGTAGAAGTCATAACCAACAACATTGAAATTGGGAGGATTATAGAAATTTTTATCAACAGCTACATGCCAAAAAACTAAGCAATCTGGAAGAGATGGAGGCCTTCCTCGAAACCCATAAACTACCAAGACTGAAACAGGAAGAAATTGAATTCTTAAACAGGCCAATTAACTATCAAGAAATTGAGTCAGTGATAAACAACCTTCCAAATAATAAAACTCAAGGCCCAGACGGTTTTCCTGGGGAATTCTACCAAACATTCAAAGAAGAAATAATACCTATTCTCCTAAAGCTATTTCAAAAAATAGAAACAGAAGGATAGCTACCAAACTCATTCCATGAGGCTAATATTACCTTGATCCCCAAACCAGGCAACGACCCCCTCAAAAAGAGAATTACAGACCGATTTCTCTAATGAATATGGACGCCAAAATCCTCAACAAGATCCTTGCTAATAGAATCCAACAGTACATTAAAAGGATTATCCATCATGACCAAGTGGGATTCATACCTGGGATGCAAGCATGGTTCAACACTCGCAAATCAATCAATGTGATACATCATATCAACAAGAAAAGACTCATGGACCATATGATCCTCTCAAATGATGCAGAAAATGCATTTGACAAAATACAGCATCCTTTCCTGATTAAAACCCTTCAGAGTGTTGGAATAGAGGGTACATTTCTCAATCTCATAAAAGCCATCTATGAAAAGCCTACTGCAAGCATTATTCTCAATGGGGAAAAGCTGGNAACTGCAAGCATTATTCTCAAAGGGGAAAAGCTGGATGCCTTTGCCTTAAGATCAGGAACACGACAAGGATGCCCACTCTCACCACTACTATTCAACATAGTTCTAGAAGTCCTTGCAACAGCAATCAGAAGACAGAAAGCAATCAAAGTTATCCAAATTGGCAAAGAAGAAGTCAAACTGTCTCTCTTCGAAGGTGACATGATNGTGACACATCATATCAACAAGAAAAGACTCATGGACCATATGATCCTCTCAAATGATGCAGAAAATGCATTTGACAAAATACAGCATCCTTTCCTGATTAAAACCCTTCAGAGTGTTGGAATAGAGGGTACATTTCTCAATCTCATAAAAGCCATCTATGAAAAGCCTACTGCAAGCATTATTCTCAATGGGGAAAAGCTGGANAACTGCAAGCATTATTCTCAAAGGGGAAAAGCTGGATGCCTTTGCCTTAAGATCAGGAACACGACAAGGATGCCCACTCTCACCACTACTATTCAACATAGTTCTAGAAGTCCTTGCAACAGCAATCAGAAGACAGAAAGCAATCAAAGTTATCCAAATTGGCAAAGAAGAAGTCAAACTGTCTCTCTTCGAAGGTGACATGATACTCTAAATGGAAAACCCAAAGGAATCCACTTCCAAACTATTAGAAGTTATAGAACAATTCAGTAATGTGGTAGGATACAAAATCAATGCCCAGAAATCAGTTGCATTTCTATACACGAATAACGAGACTGAAGAAAGAGAAATTAGGGAATCCATCCCATTTACAATAACACCAAAAACCATGCGTTACCTTGGAATTAACTTAACCAGAGACGTAAAGGACCTATATTCTAGAAACTATAGATCACTCTTGAAAGACATTGAGGAAGACATAAAAAGATGGAAAAATATTCCATGCTCATGGATTGGAAGAATTAACATAGTTAAAATGTCCATACTACCCAGAGCAATCTACACTTTCAATGCTATCCCGATCAAAATACCGAGGACATTTTTCAAAGAACTGGAACAAATAGTCCTTAAATTTGTATGGAA
>NW_023178703.1:8104-8217 GCF_002007445.2 Ailuropoda melanoleuca
GCTGGGGGCATCACAATGCCGGATTTTGAGCAGTATTACAAGGCTGTGATCACCAAGACAGCATGGTACTGGCACAAAAACAGACACATCGACCAATGGAACAGAATAGAGAA
>NW_023178704.1:0-3628 GCF_002007445.2 Ailuropoda melanoleuca
TTTTTTTTTTAATAATAACTTTTTATTATGTTATGTTAGTCACCATACAGTATATGCTTAGTTTTTGATGTAGTGTTCCATGATTCATTATTTGTGTATAACACCCAGTGCACCATGCAATACATAACATCCTTAATACCCATCACCAGCCTATCCCAATCCCCTACCCCCTCCCCTCTGAAGCCCTCAGTTTGTTTCCCAGAGTCCCCAGTCTCATGGTTCCTTCCCCCTTCTGTTTACCCCCCCCCCTTATTCTTCCCTTCCTTCTCCTACTGGTCTTCCTATTTCTTATGTTCCATACATGAGTGAAACCATATGATAATTGTCTTTCTCTGCGTGACTTATTTCACTTAGGATAATCTCCCCCAGTCCCGTCCATGTTGCTGCAAATGTTGGGTAATCGTTCTTTCTGATGGCTGAGTAATATTCCATCAAAAACAAAGATCTTTGACCTACACTTCACACCTCACAAATAAAAGGACTCTTAACTATAGGAAACAAACTGAGGGTTGCTGGAGGGAAGGTGGGTGGAGGGATGGGATAACTGGGTGATGGGCACTAAGGAGGGCACTTGATGTATTGAGCACTGGGTGTTATATGCAACTGATGAATCACTAAACTCTACCTCTGAAACGAATAAAACACTACAATAATAACGATATGTTAATTAATTGAATTTAAATATAAATAAAAATTTAAAAAATTATAACACAAAATGCATCACAGATTTACATGTAAAACAAAATTATATAAGATTTACATTATAAATGTAAAACATAGAAGTATGTAAGACAATATATTAAGTATAAAACATAAGAGTAAATACTTGGAGAAAATCTTGGGACTTAGGGCTAGGTAAAGAGTTTTCAACTTGATGCCAAACTCAACCCATGAAAGGAAAAAAGGATAAACTGACCTTATCAAAATTAAAAAACAAAAACAAAAACAAAAAAACTTTGCTCTGCTGAAGACCCTGAGACAATGAAGAGACAAGCTACAAACCCTGCCTATGAAAGATTAGTAAGAGAGAGACTTTTGGTGATGGAACAGCTCTCTAATATGATGGGGTGGTGGATACACAAATCTACATGTCAGATAAATATTCAGAGAGCAACACACACACACACACACACACACAAGTGCACATAAAACTTGAAATCTGAATAAGCTCTATGGCTAGAACCAATATCAGTTTCCATTTCCATACTGTATTATAGTTATGCAGGATATTACCGTAGGGGAAATAGCCTGAAGGCCACAGGACATGGGACCTCCCAAGACGACTTCCTATNAACCCTGCCTATGAAAGATTAGTAAGAGAGAGACTTTTGGTGATGGAACAGCTCTCTAATATGATGGGGTGGTGGATACACAAATCTACATGTCAGATAAATATTCAGAGAGCAACACACACACACACACACACACACAAGTGCACATAAAACTTGAAATCTGAATAAGCTCTATGGCTAGAACCAATATCAGTTTCCATTTCCATACTGTATTATAGTTATGCAGGATATTACCGTAGGGGAAATAGCCTGAAGGCCACAGGACATGGGACCTCCCAAGACGACTTCCTATGAATCTATAATTATTTCAAAATAATGCTTTGTAAATAAATAAATAAATCTGTGAATTAAAACTAAACCGATGCCTACCCGCCGGTTTGTGAAGACAGAGTAACATTCTTTCACTAGTACTGTTTTGATCATCTCTGGATCCGTGATAGCCAACACAGGCTGTCGCCCATCATAAAACCTGTGTGGGGAAAACAGAGCTGATTACATTTAACACGAAAGTTTGTGTAGCTGCAGCCACACCTGTAAGTCCAGACTTTTATCTTGACATTACATAATCCAAACTCTGACATCATAATTAGAAATAACATTAGAGAGACTGTCTTTTTTCCACTGGATGTTTTTTCCTGCTTTATCAAAGATTAGCTGCCCAAAGAGCCGAGGGTCCATCTCTGGGTTCTCTATTCTGTTCCATTGGTCCATGTGTCTGTTTTTGTGCCAGTACCATGCTGTCTTTGTGATCACAGCTTTGTAGTACAGCTCGAAATCCGGCATTGTGATGCTCCCAGCTTTGTTTTTCCTTTTCAACAGTTCCTTGGAGATTCGGGGCCTTTTCTGTTTCCATACAAATTTAAGGACTATTTGTTCCAGTTCTTTGAAAAATGTCCTCGGTATTTTGATCGGGATAGCATTGAAAGTGTAGATTGCTCTGGGTAGTATGGACATTTTAACTATGTTAATTCTTCCAATCCATGAGCATGGAATATTTTTCCATCTTTTTATGTCTTCCTCAATATCTTTCAAAAGTGATCTATAGTTTCTAGGATATAGGTCCTTTACGTCTCTGGTTAAGTTAATTCCAAGGTAACGTATGGTTTTTGGTGTTATTGTAAATGGGATGGATTCCCTAATTTCTCTTTCTTCAGTCTCACTATTTGTGTATAGAAATGCAACTGATTCTGAGCATTGATTTTGTATCCTACCACATTACTGAATTGCTCTATAACTTCTTTTTTTATTTTTTTATTATGAAATAGACTGTTTTTATTAAATTTCTTAAAGATACATGATACATGTTACCAAAAATGCAACAGAAGAATAGAATAAATACATGGAAACATATGTAATATAAATTGCCAAAATAAAAAGTCAGTAGAAATATTCAAAGATTTAATGAACAAAAATTGTCCATAACATAACTAAACAACAAAAGCAAAACGGGGAGAGAGAGAAAGGGAGAGAGAGTGCAGGTTAAGATATAAGAGTTTAACTCAAAGGAAAAATGACAGCAGTGAAGATAATAAATAAAGTATGAGAAAAAATATAGAGACTGGAAAGAAAAACTAGCTTTAATTTGGAAAAGCCAACTAAAGATCAACAAGATGAGTTTATTTAGTCTCAAAATTTGGTACATTCTTGCCAAATTTCTGATAATAAAAGTCTAAATTTTTCAGGAAGAAAATCTTGAGAATTTATTTCAGGGAAATAAAAGAATAATACAAGAGAAATGAAGATAGAGGATAGAGACAATAATGCAATTAACTGAGGTAGTTAGTAAAATGAGGTCTTTTTTTTTATTATTATATTATGTTAGTCACCATACAGTACATCCCCGGATTCCGATGCAAAGTTTGATGCTTCATTAGTTGCGTATAACACCCAGTGCACCATGCAATACGTGCCCTCCTTACTACCCATCACCAGTCTATCCCCTTCCCCCACACCCTCCCCTCTGAAGTCTTCAGTTTGCTTCTCATAGTCCATAGTCTCTTGTGTTTCATTCCCCTTCTGATTACCCCCCCTTCTTTATCCCTTTCTTCCCTACCGATCATCCTAGTTCTTATGTTCCATAGATGAGAGAAACCATATGATAATTGTCTTTCTCTGCTTGACTTATTTCACTTAGCATTATCTCCTCCAGTGCCGTCCATGTTGCAGCAAATGTTGAGAATTCGTTCTTTCTGATAGCTGAGTAATATTCCATTGTATANTGTGTTTCATTCCCCTTCTGATTACCCCCCCTTCTTTATCCCTTTCTTCCCTACCGATCATCCTAGTTCTTATGTTCCATAGATGAGAGAAACCATATGATAATTGTCTTTCTCTGC
>NW_023178705.1:0-551 GCF_002007445.2 Ailuropoda melanoleuca
ACACACACACACACACACACACACACACACACACACACACACACAGAGTTCTCCTGGAAGCTGTTCTCTTCCACCCTGGATGGAAGACCAGTGTCAGGATGACCCAACAAGCTCTTCAGACAGCTCTGCATTTGCAGAAACCATGAAGCCCCACCAGAAATCGTGGGGTCCACCTAGAACTTAAACGGGGCAGAATATGAATACAAATAGCCCCAGCCAGTATTTTGCTGTTTCTCCTCTCTCACCTGTACCAGGTACTCAAAATGAATGACATCACTTAATCACCACAGCGACCCCCTCTTACCCGTCTTGGAGATGAGAAGGCAAGGCCCAGAGAGGGTAGGTAGTGTTTCTGAAGTCACACAGCTCTGAGCATCAGGACCACAGGTATCCCAGGCTCTAACCATGGGCCTGCCTAAGCAGGTTCCCTTGAGCAGAGGGGACACCCTCTCCAGAGCCAGGCTCCCAGTCCACTTCAAGGTCAAGAGACCCTGGAACTTACTGAGGTCCCACCACAAGTGCACCGCTCAGCTGACACATGGTCTGTACCC
>NW_023178706.1:0-552 GCF_002007445.2 Ailuropoda melanoleuca
CTCACCCCTCTCCATGGAACCTCCAACATAAGGTTCCTCTGTGGTATGGAGACACGGGACGTGACTATCAGAGAAAGCTGCATTGCCACTACACATGGCTTGAGGAGGAGTCTGTGTGAAACGTCCAGAACTCTTCTTGCTACTCCCAGGTAGCAAGAAGATTAGTTACTGGGAAATTTCAACAACGCAATGCAGGCAGAACACCTAATGGTCCAGACCCTCCAGGAATTAAGGTGAAAGTCATCCCCTCAGGACAAGCACCAGAATCACCTGAGGGGCTGCCCCAGACAAAGGGAATGAGAAATGGGTAGACACTACCCACTCATAACTACCGGCGAGACACACAACACGGCAAAGAAACGAAAACTGTAATAGGATTTACTTGATGACTTAATAATGTCCTCAAACTCAGTGGAAAACAAACACCCACAAAAACGCCAAATTATCCATTCAAACAAAATGCTTAGGGCAAAAGCCCAGCTTTGACTGACAGGAACTTATAACATGAAAGTTGTAATGCATTTTCTTAGCCTCCAGAAGACAATTTCTTAG
>NW_023178707.1:0-5280 GCF_002007445.2 Ailuropoda melanoleuca
ATTATCATATGATTTCTCTCATCTATGGAACATAAGAACTAGGATGATCTGTAGGGGAAGAAAGGGATAAAAAAAGGGGGGTGATCAAGGGGGGGAATGAAACATGAGAGACTATGGAGTATGAGAAACAAACTGAGGACTTCAGAGGGGAGGTGGGTGGGGGAATGGGATAGACTGGTGATGGGTAGTAAGGAGGGCACTTATTGCATGGTGCACTGGGTGTTATACGCAACTAATGAAGCATCGAACTTTGCATCGGAATCCGGGGATGTACTGTATGGTGACTAACATAATATAATAAAAAATCATTAAAAAAAAGTAAGCATAAAAAAAGTGCGAAAGGCTATATTAATCAGACAAAGTACATTTAAAGACAAAGATTATTACCTGAGATAGTCAATTAATCAGAACCATAAAGAATTCATAAATTTGTATGCACCCAATAACAGAGCTTCAAAATATATAAAATGAAATTTGACAGAACAAGGAGAGAAATAGATATTTCCACAATTATAGTTGGAGATTTTAACACCCTTCCCTCGGCAGTTGATACAATAGACCAGAAATCAGTAAATATATAGAATATATAGAATCAGTAAATATATGACATTATCAACCACCTTTACTTAATTAATATTTATAAAACACCATACCCAACAACTGCAGGATATATTCTTTACAAAGGCATATTGTACATTCACCTGGATAGGTCAAATGCTGAGCTGTAAAAAAGTCTCAACAAATTTAGAAAATCTGAAATTTTACATAAGTTATTTGAGCCCACAATGGAGTTCCATTACAAATTAACAGCAATAAAATAGCTCGGAACATCTGGATTTCAACATCGCACTTCTAAAAAAAAAATAAAACAACCCATGGATCAAAGAAGAGAACACAAAGGAACTTAGAAAGTATTTCATACGGAATAACTAAAAATAAAACATCAAAACTAATGGGAGTCAGGAAAAAGGAATTAGAGGACAATTTATTGCTTTAAATGCTTATATTAGAAGAGAAGAAAGGGGCGCCTGGGTGGCACAGCGGTTAAGCGTCTGCCTTCGGCTCAGGGCGTGATCCCGGCGTTGTGGGATTGAGCCCCACATCAGGCTCCTCTGCTATGAGCCTGCTTCTTCCTCTCCCACTCCCCCTGCTTGTGTTCCCTCTCTCACTGGCTGTCTCTATCTCTGTCAAATAAATAAATAAAATCTTTAAAAAAAAAAGAAAAAAAGAAAAGAAGAAAGGCATAAAATCAATGCCCTAGTGCTTCATCTAAAGAAGCTAGAAAAAGAAAAGCAAAGTAAATCCAAAATAAGATTTAAAAAGGAAATAATAGAGATAAGAACAGAAGTAAATGAAACAGAAAACTATGGTGAAAAGTAGCAAAGCCATGCATTTTTAAAAAGATTATATCTATAGATCTATCTATTTATTTAGAGCATGAGCAGAGGTGGGAGGGGTAGAGGGAGAGGGAGAGAGAGAATCTCAGGCAGACTCCATGCTGAATGTGGAGCCCAACGCCAGTCTGATCTCACCCAGAGTCGTGAGTGAAATCACAAGTCAGTTGCTTAATGGACTGAGCCACCCAGGCGTCCCTATGAAGCCATACTTTTTTTGGTAAGATTTATCCATTTATTTGCAAGAGCCGGGGGTGGGGGAAGAGAGAGACAGAGAACATGAGTGGAGGGGTGGGGAGACAGAGGGTGAGACTCTCAAGCAGACTTCCCACTGAGCATGAGCCCCACATGGGGCTTGATCCCACAACTCACGAGATCATGACCTGAGCCAAAACCAAGAGTCAGGCATCCAACTGACTAAGCCACCCAGCGGTCCCCAAAGCCATACATTTTTTTAAAAATGATGAAATATATAACCCTTAGGAAGATTAATCATTAAAAGGAGAAAGTACACTAATCAGTATTAGGAATGAAAGAGGGATATCATCACAGATCATATAGATATTAAAAGAATAATGAGGGACTATTAGGATGATCCATACGCCAATAATTTTGATAACTTAGATAAAATTGACAAATTCCTTGAAAACAAAGCAATTTACAAAAACTGACAACAGATTAAACAGAAAATATGAATAGCCCTATTTCTTATAAATAAATTTTATTTACTATCAAAAAACTTTCCTAAAAACAAAACGAACAAGCACAGCAAAAGAACAATCCAGGTCCAGATGATTTCATGGGTGAATTCTAGCAAATTCTTAAGGAATGAAAATCATCAGTCTTACACAACCACTTTCAGAAGATAGAAGAGCAGGAAATAATTCTCAACTCATTTTTGAGCTAGTATAAATCTTGATAAAAAGATTATGTAGAAAAAGAAAATTATGGAAAAATAACCCTTGAGAACAGTATAGGCAAAAATCCTTACCTATCAGTAAATCAAATCCAGCACTATGTAAAAAGGAAGGTTTTTTTTATTGCCTACTACAAATTTAGGGTACAAGATGTTCAGTGACTTGTATAAGTCACCCAGCTGTTAGGTCAATCTATAGTCACATAACACAATGCCACACACTTTCCAATGCGATGGCTGCCTGGGTGATTGAGGGCTGGCATTACAATGTAAAAAGGTGTGATGAGCTCCTGACATGGGAACACCCAATCTGTGTCTGCTGTGGAGATTCCAGGCTAAATGAGGGAAGGCTGTGAGAGCAGGATGGTACTAGGGACCTGTTCATAGGTTCCTCTGCCCCCTGACTCCCGGTTTGCAGCCTCCACACAATGGCCACAATTATTGTTGGGGGCTATTTTGCTGCTGACGGGCCAGTGGATGTGACCGTTGCTTCTGGAGGCTCCAAGCCTTGTCACATCAAGCCCTTACCAAGCATGTCCATTGCCATGGCAACACTGATCCTTCCTCCCATGCTCTCCTGACTCAGGCATTTGCCCTGCACAGAGATGCCCAGATCTTTCTCCCTCATCTACCTGGGGCTTCTGGGAGCACCGGGAAGCCCACGTGGCCTTAGCACAGAGGGCTTGGGAGACCTTTGGACTGTGCAGCCCTGGGCTGCGAAGTGCATTCTTCTGATTCTCTTGCTCCAGGGCTTTGAGGTGGCCTCCAGAGTCACCCCGCAGCCCGCAGGTAGTGTTTCCCTGCCAGGCAGCACTTGCGGAGTCAGAGAAAGTGAACAGGAGACCAGGGCTTTTGCTCCGAAGGGACCTTAGAATTACTGGGCGCTCTGGGTAAGGGCTGGATCGCTGCCATGGCAGGCAACGGGGGCAGAAGAGGAATCCCAGCAGGTGCTGAAGGGGATGGGTGGGAAGGGCTCCTGGCTGTGGAGGGTGGCTCCAGTTGCAGAGGGGCAGGTGCTGGTGGGAGAGGGCGGGGTTCTAACTCAGGGTGTGGCAGGCGCAGGACCCGGTTTCAAGGTTGTCTGGCAGAGGAGGGGTTCTATGGGTCAGGCACTAGGAAGAGAGCGCAGAGGGCTCCTGGATGCTGGGTTACAAATGATGGTGAGTGGGGCTCCAGCTTCAGTGGCCCCATCAGGAGCGTCGGCCACATCAGGGGCTTTGGGCAAGGCTAAAGGGGGTCTCCTCCCAGCAGAGGTGAGGGGTGCGTGGTGAGGGTTCTTAGCCTGCATGGAGGGTGTGAACTGGCCAGGGAGGAGATCCAGGTTGCTGTGGAGGGCGGTGGGGTGGGCTGTCTGGCACCAATGTCCCTCTCTCCTCTTTGCACCCACAGGCAACCACTGCATGCCTCTGTCACACTGCTCTACCTTCCCCTCCAGGTATCTGCGATGGCACTGGCAATGCTCTGTGACTGGTGCAGGTGGATGGGCGTGAATGCACATCGTTCCCTGCTCATCCTGGGCATCCCTGACGACTGCGGGGAAGAGGAATTCCAGAAGGCCGTGCACGCTGCCCTATGGCCCCTGGGCGGGTACCGAGTGCTGGGCAAAGTGTTCAGAAAGGAGCTCGGATCCAGGGTCGCCTTGGTCGAGTTTGCTCAGTATTTAAACCGAAGTTTAATCCCCCAACAAATACCGGGCAAGGGAGGACCCTGGCCTGTGGTCTTTCTGCCCCAGGCCCCTGATTCAGAGTCACAGGATAGACCAGATTTCCCTGCAGAACCCCAGAGGCAGGCAGGGGCCGCAGGTGAGGCAGGAGCTGAAGGTGAGGAAGGAGCTGGGGGCGAAGAGAGAGCTGAAGGTGTGGCAGGAGCTGCAGGTGAGGAAGGACGCGAAGGTGAGGAAGAAGCTGCAGGGGACGCAGGAGCCGCAGGTGTGGCAGGAGCAGAAGAGGAAGGAGGAGTGTCAGATGAGGAGGGCGCTGCAGGCGTGGCAGGAGCCGCAGGTGAGGAAGGAGCTGTAGGTGTGGCAGGAGCCGCGGGTGTGGCAGGAGCAGAAGACGAAGGGGCACTGTCAGATGAGGAGGGAGCCTCAGGTGACACAGGAATCGCAGGTGTGGCAGGATCCGTGAGTATGGCAGGAGCGGCAGGTGAGGCAGGCGCTGCGAGCGAGGAAGGAGCTGTGGGTGTGTCAGGAGTCATAGATGAGGGAGGATCCTGGACCCAGCAACGGAATCAGGCCCAGCAGCCTGTGCCTGAGAACATGGCCTATGGGGAACTGAGAACCTTTTCCGGGCTGGAAGAGCCAGACCAAGAGGAAGAGTCCTTTGAGAGCTGGCTGGACCATGCCAACGACATGCTGTACACGTGGCGCCACGTGTCAGAAAGGGAGAGGAGGCGGCAGCTGGTGGAAAGCTTGGGCGGCCCCGCGCTGGATCTCCTGTGCGGCCTCCTGGCGGAAAACCCCGACATGCCTGCGCAGGATTGCCTGGCCGCGCTGGTACAGGCGTTTGGGGACAAGGACACCCGCGTGACTGCACGGCTGAAGTTCCTGACTTGTGCTCAGCGGCCCCGGGAGACTCTCTTTGCCTATGTGATGCGCCTGGAAGGCCTGCTGCAGTCGGCCGTGGAGAAGGGGGCCTTCCATCCTGTCATCGCAGACCAGGTTCGCGCCAGGCAGGTGCTGATGCGGGCCCGCCCGAACGAGATGCTCCAGAACAAGCTGAGGAGGATGCGGCTGGAGAGGAGACCACCTGGCTTCGTGGGGATGCTGCGGCTCATTCGGGAGACTGAGGCATGGGAGGCCCGCCCAGCTAGGGGTGAGCAGTTCCAAGCGGCAGAAGGGGCCTCTGTGGACATTGGCGGGATGGCCGGTGCCCAGGCTGCCCCCGCCAGTGAAGAGGTTGCCGAAGCCTCCGCAGCCAATGAAGATGCTTTCCGGGCCGCCCCAGCTCTTGAAGTCATCACTGAGGGCAC
>NW_023178708.1:0-7856 GCF_002007445.2 Ailuropoda melanoleuca
GAAAAGCAACAGATTTCCAGTGTAGATGAAACAGTCTTCTACTAGAAAATGTCATCTATGACTTTCATAGCTAGAGAGAAGAAGTCAATCAATGCCTGGCTTCAAAGCGTCGAAGGACAGGCTGACTCTCCTGTTGAGGATTAATGCAGCTGGTAACCTTAAGTTGAAGCCAATACTCATTTACCATTCCAAAAGTCCCAGGGCCTTTCAAAATTGTGTTAAATTTATTCTGCCTGTGCTCTATGAATAGAACAGCAAAGTCAGGATGACTATGCCTCTGTTTACAACATGGTTTGCTTACTTTAAGTCCCCTGTTGAGACCTACTGCTCAGAAGATTCTTTTCAAATGATTAATGCACCTAGTCAACCAAGATCTCTGATGGAGTTGCACAATGAGATTAATGTTTTCATGCCTTCTAATACATCCATTACACAGCCCATGGATCAAAGGGTCGTGTTGACTTTAAAGACTTATTACTTAAGAAATACATTTGATAAGGCTATAGTTGCCATAAATAGTGATTCTTCTGACGGATCTGAGCAAAGTAAGTGGAAAACCTTCTGGAAAGGATTCATCACTCCAGCTGCTATTAAAAATATTTGTGACTCATGGGAAGAGATCTAAACTTCAGCATTAACAGGAGTTTGGAAGAAGTTGATTCCTACTCTCATGGATGATTTTGATTTCAAGACTTCAGTGGAAGAAATAACTGCGGATATGCTGGGAATAGCAGGAGAGCTAGAATAGACGTGGAGCCTCAAGATGGGACTGGATTGCTGGCATCTCATGATAAAACTTGAATGGACGTGGGTTGCTTCCTGTGGATGAGCAAAGAAAGTGATTTCCTGAGATGGAATCTATTCCTGGTGAAGATGCTCTGAAGATTGTTGAAATGACAGCAAAGTATTCAGAAAATTACATAAACTTAGTTGATCAAGCAGTGGCAGGTTTTGAGAGGACCAACTCTAATTTTGAAATAGGTTCTACTGTGAGTAAATGCTATCGAAATGCATTGTACCTACAGAAAAATCATCAAAGAAAGTCAATTGATATAACAAACTTCACTGTTGTCTTATTTTAAGAAGTTGTCACTGATGCTCCAGCTTCAGCAACCACCACACTCATCACTCAGCAGCCATCAACATTGAGGCAAGACCAGCTCCACCAGCAAAAAGGTTATGACTCACTGAAAGCTCAGATAATGATGAGCTCAGGTAATTTTCTAGCAATAAATTATTTTGTCATTAAGGTTTGTACATTGGTTTTTTTGTTTGTTTGTTTATTTATTTATAAAAGATTTTATATATTTATTTGAGAGAGACACAGATAGTGACAGCACTAGCAGGGAGGAGAGGGAGAAGCAAGCTCCCAGCTGAGCAGGGAGCCTGCTGTGGGACTTGATCCCAAGACCCTGGGATCATGACCCAAGCTGAAGGCAGACACTCAACTGAATGAGCCACCCAGGTGCCCCTGCTTTTTTGTTTTACATACAATGCTATAGCACCCATAATAGACTAGAATGTAGTGTAAACATAACTTCTAAGTGCACTGGGAAACCAAAAAATTCATTTGATTCACTTTATTGCAATATTCACTTTATTGTGATGGTCTGGAACTACACCCACATCTCTGTGGTAGGCTTGTACTCCCTACCCCCAAAACCTGCATAGCCTCCCCACTGTCAACATTCCCCCCCGAAGTGGTACATTTGTTACAACTGATGAACTTACATTGACACATCATTATCACCCAAAATCCATAGTTTACATTTTAGTTTACTCTTGGTGCTGTACATTCTAAGAGTTTGAACAGATGTACAATGATATGTATCCATCTGTATGATACAACAAAATATCTCACTGCCCTAAAAATCTGCTATGTTCTGCCTGTTCAGCCTTTCTTACCTTCTATATTTGTGTTGTTTCAATCCACCTTTTGTGGTAATTTGTCACAGCAGTAATGGAAAATGAATATAAGATGGTGATGATGGAGATGAGAAGGGATATTAATATATGTAATATAGTCTACTTGAAATCAATGTAAACTATGATTTTCCTTAATGATTTGATTTGTTTCATGTCATGACTCTCCTTTTGTCTGATTCTTTTTAAAAATTTGCAAAAACGTATTTTCAGTATTATTCCATCTATGTTGTCTTTGCCATAATATCCTCAATTATGTTTACATGCAGATGATACCTTGCTACAGTTTTTATTGGTCATAGAGTTTTTGTTATTTTTCATTTTAAAGATTATCTAGAAATGGAGAAGTAAATGACTATCCATCTTCATAGGTATTAAGGTTATTAAAATTTATAACTTAAAGTTTTCTAAATTGCAACCCAAAAATGTATACCTATTTACATTTTTTACTGGGAGTGTATCACTGACAGCTGCTTCATATTTAAGTCAATTAATCTATGCACCAACTAATGTAATTAATTCTTTTTTAAGCTTTGCCAATTTGATAAATTAAGCAAAGCAACATTAAATGCATTTATGTTGTCCATTTATAACCTTGCTTATTGATTATTTGAAGACATTGTTTTTTAATTGTTTTGAAAATAGGTAATTCAACCAAAGTGAAAAGACTGTAAGCACACAAAGCAGTTTGTTCAAAACTCCCAAAAACTATCATGAGAATATATGAAGTACATAAATGGCAAACAGGAACACATGTCATGACTCATTGCCTAAGTTACTACATTAATAAGAAAATATGAAAGTAGAGAGAAAGTGAAGCAGAATGAAAAAGGTTTCAAATAAGTGGCATGTGAAAATGATACAGTTTTAGGAAAATGGTCTATCTTTTTAACTAGAGAAGACTGTGGTGGTGACAATATTCAGACGTTTATATGAAACATTTAATGTCAATATGCTGAAAGTCCTGGGGAAATTATTTGACTTACTATTGTCATTATGAATGTAACTCAAGCAATTTGTTAATATTAAGATGTTTATCAGTAATTATATCAATAATTATTTCGATAATTCACAAATGAATATATTTA
This sequence comes from Ailuropoda melanoleuca, assembly GCF_002007445.2. Classification (NCBI taxonomy): domain Eukaryota; kingdom Metazoa; phylum Chordata; class Mammalia; order Carnivora; family Ursidae; genus Ailuropoda; species Ailuropoda melanoleuca. Next base: position 3,012 of record NW_023178708.1, read on the forward strand.
ATATTCCAAAAATATTCTAAAATTGCAATAAAATACTTTGAAAGTAAAAAAGTTCTGAATTTATAGATGAAACTCATAACTAACTTCTTTTCAAGATGTATTTATTTATTTATTTGAGAGAGACAAAGAGATGGAGAGCAGGGGGAGGAGCAGAGGGAGAGGGAGAGAAGCAGACTCCACGCTGAGTGCGGAGCCGTCGGCGATGGGGTGGAACTCAATCCCAGGACCTTGAGATCATGACCTGAGTTGAAATCAAGAATTGGCTGCTTATCTGACTGAGCCACCCAAAACTCATAATTAACCTAAAAACAGTTTATATTCATATCTACATGAAGGGCAAATATCCTTATATTTCAAATTGGGTCCTCTAAAATGGCAATATTGGTTTATAAAAAATCAATAGCCAAATCCAAGAAAGAAAAACAGCTGATTTTAGTAGTTTAAAAACACATATGGCATAATGTATAATTAAAAGATTGATAAGCTATAGTATCTCTCATATTTTTACAGTACCCTTTTAAGCAGCTCATGGAGTATTGACCACATATTTTTCTCTAAATGCTTCATACAAAATTTGCTTAATTTGCTTACTGTAAAGATGGAAACATTTGTTTTATTTAACATTCTTCTCATGAACACGCTCTGAAAACCACAATTATATAAACCCCATTTTCACATGGTTACACAAGAGCCATGGGAATATATAAACAAAAAATAAAGCAATTGAGATATAGTCATTAATAGAGTAAAGAAACTCTAATTCTCCTAACCTACAGATATGTTTTACATTGTGGCTGACAAATGACATATAAAGTGTATAGTTAGTATTGTCATCCATGGAGAGATTATTTAATTATGCTGTAGTCTACATTTTCACATCAATGAATTAAGAAAGATGTTACGTCAAATGCACAGCATTTCCCATAAGCTGCATAGATAAGCAAATAAATCAAACAATTATTTCCTAATCACACTAGCAACCATGAATAGCTCAAGGAAAGCCAAGCAGCAGTAATCACCTCCTTAGGCTAGATATTTAATTTATCCTGGTGGCAGTATGAAATGGAAGTCTCTGCAAAGACTCTCTGTGAAATAGCATATAAAGCTTGGCCGGGAAGAGTCTACGATTAGTAGAATAATGCAATAAGGAAAATTTAAAAGGTACAATTGAAATATTTAAGGAGAGCTATTGGTGATTAAATGTGTATAATATAGTAGTGCAGCAAGTTCTTCCTGATGCTTTAAATGAATGTATTACAATATAGATAGCCAGTATGTATGCTCGATTTAACAACAGAATTGGATTAAAATTAACTCTACCCTTCAGGTACTTAACTTCCTTGAAAATCATGCTAGTAAGAATAATATTGAACAGAATCTAGTTGGGCAAGTTAACTGATATCTAGCACACTCTCCCTGTAACATGGTATTCTTGAAATGAAAAACTGAATATAAAAATCTGGAAAAATCTGCAAGCGTACAGAAATTTTTTATAACATTTAGCAGACTTTCACGCATGAGGAATCTTTACTGTTAACAATAAGGGTGGAATCATATTTAAATACTATCCACAGGCTCACTATCCAATCGCAAAAGTAAAAAATGACCTTGAGGGAATTTGAGTTAAATCTTTACCATGGATTTTTGAGGAACCCATGCAAGACAGACTATGAGGATTCAGGGGAACTAAAGTATCTCACTTATCTAATAAACACTTAAGTTTACTAATGAGACTGTGAGGTAGAAGGCAGTATCTGGTTGCAGTAGTCAAACTAAGCAGGAAAAATTAAAAAGCATACATTACGGATGAGGAAAGAAAGTGGAAAATAAATATTTATGGTCTAAACAAAAACTTATTTTGTGAAAATACACTATGAAAGTTCCCTCCTCCATTCCCAAACTATTGAATTCCTAAATTTGGAATAAATGCATCATGCATCTAAGACTTTTTCCTTAAGTGGAACGTAAACAGAAATTTTAAGACTTCCAAGTAGTAACAGCTATAGTTCTGTCTGACAGATCCCACATCTAACGTAAATGATTATAGACTAATTGTGAATACACAGACTGCCTCAGAATCCATTACACAAAATTTTAAAAGTGTCAAAATTTTTAAAAAATGTCATTAAAAGTGAAAAACACAGTCCAGTCACTGTTAAATTAATTACACGGTAATCAAAACTAGTTCAAAAAATTCTGACTCATGCTTTCGATAGGATTTAGCTTTTTTATGTATATATATATATATCTATATATATATGTATTTATATATGTGTAATATATACATATGAAATGAGAACAAGGATTTATGAAAAATAATCAAATGAATGAGTACACAGGTATGAAAAATGAAAACACACAACTTCTACTTTCGAATTATGACAGAGCTAGTGAACAATAAACTCTCACTGCAGAACACCGAACTATTAATGATGGTGCTGGGGGTATGCATTCACTCCTGGAAAGAGAAAGTATCAGATAGCAATTTAAAGCCTTGGGAATCCAACTGCTGTCCTGAATAAGCAGCATCAGTTTCCTCTAAGAACGACTTGGAAATGTAAAATCTTAGACCCTACTCAACAGAATCAAAAGCTCCTTAAAAAATCAAATTAAATTAAAAAAAAATACGAGTCACTGGTGAGTCATATGCAAATTAAAATAACTAAGTACCATATATTGTACACCTGAAACTAATGTAACATTATGTCAACTATACCCCAAAAATTTTTGAAATAAAAATAAAATAACCAAGCATTGGGTGCCTGGGTGACTCAGTTGCTAAGCGTCTGCCTTCGGCTCAGGTCATGATCCCAGGGTCCTGGGTTGGAGCCCCTCATTGGGCTTCCTGCTCAGTGGGAAGCCTGCTTCTTCCTCTCCCTCTGCCTTTCCCCTTGCTTGTGCTCTCTTACTCTTTGTCAAATAAATAAATAAAATCTTAAAAAAAAAAATTAACCAAGCATCCTCCTAAGACCAAAGAGCCTATAGTCACAATTTTAATGTCCAAAGTCTTTTGCAGTTTGTGAAGCCAATGAATAGTATCTGTGACATAATACTGATGTGACATAATGAATTCACTGGAAAAGTTTCTATTGAATCTGTATAATAAATGTTATAACTAAAAATTCTTTTATACATAACCTAATTTATAATGCAAACTCATTAATTAACACAATTCTTTCTCATACCTTTCTTAGATTTTTGCAACATAGAACTAAATGAACCATTTTTTTCTATGTCCTTAAAAACTGCCACTTTACATTGTTTTTGTAATTATGAAGTAATTATCACTCTAAAATGGGCTTGTAAGTTATTAAGCATCCATTTTTTTTTTATGCCTCTGGTTTTGGTTTTGACCGAATGCAACATTCTAAAGGGTCTTTTTAATCTATATATTTTTAGGTGAAGTTTTGTCATTTTTTCCACTCCATTTGGAATTTTTCAGAGTGATCTGGTTTTTTTTGTGGTTTTTTTTTAAGATTTTATTTATTTATTTGACAGAGAGAGACAGCCAGTGAGAGAGGGAACACAAGCAGGGGGAGTGGGAGAGGAAGAAGCTGGCTTCCCAGGGGAACAGGGAGCCCGATGCAGGGCTCCATTCGAGGACCCCAGGATCAAACCCTGGGCCGAAGGCAGACGTTTAACGACTGAGCTACCCACGTGCCCCTGTTTTGTTTTTAATTATGATTTGTATTCTTAATCCCTTTTTAAAAATTATTGTATATTTTAATTTTTTATTGTTTTTTTTTTTAATTCCAGTGTAGTCAACATACAGTGTTATATTATTTGCAGGTGCACAATATAGTGATTCAACAATTCCATACATCATTACTCATTGCTCATTATGGTAAGTAGTATACTCTTGATCCCTTTCACCTATTTCACCCATTCCCCACCCACCTCCCCTCTGATATGCTTTATTTTAAATGAGGACCCTCAGGGGTGCCTGGGTGGCTCAGTGGTTAAACTTCTCAGGGTTCTGGGATTAAACCCAATGTAAAGCTCCCTGCTCAGCGGGAATCGGCTTGTCCCTCTGCCCCACCCCCAACCAGTGCTCTTTCTTTCTTTAATAAATAAATAAAATCTTAATAAAAAATAAATGAGTACCCTCAGTTACAATTTTTTTTAAAACAAGAACATTTTTTACTTGAAGCATACTTCAGAATATGTGGTCCTGGGGCGCCTGGGTGGCACAGCGGTTAAGTGTCTGCCTTCAGCTCAGGGCATGATCCCGGCGTTATGGGATCAAGCCCCACGTCAGGCTCCTCCACTATGAGCCTGCTTCTTCCTCTCCCACTCCCACTGCTTGTGTTCCCTCTCTCGCTGACTTTCTCTATCTCTGTCAAATAAATAAATTTAAAAAATCTTAAAAAAAAAAGAATATGTGGTCCTAAATGATATATATAAAACATTCCATCCAAGAAAAATATAATACACACTTTCTGCAAGTACTCATAGAAGAATCCCCTGGTTAAATCACATAAAAAGAGACATAACAAATATTAGAAATTTAAGAAGACTGAAATCGTATCAAGTATATTCTCCAACCACTATGGTACAAAACTGAAGATCAACAAGAAAACAAGGCTGAGACATCTACAACACAAATATTAAATATTTAATATGTAAATATCAAACAGCACACTACTGCACAATGGGCCAAAATAAGAAATCAAACGGCAAATCAAAATATGTCTCAAAACAAAATAAAGAGGGGCGCCTGGGTGGCACAGCGGTTAAGCGTCTGCCTTCGGCTCAGGGCGTGATCCCAGCGTTATGGGATCGAGCACCACATCAGGCTCCTCTGCTATGAGGCTGCTTCTTCCTCTCCCACTCCCCCTGCTTGTG
>NW_023178708.1:9388-22182 GCF_002007445.2 Ailuropoda melanoleuca
AGCTTTACCAGAAAAAAAATATATAAATCTCATCCACTAAGGCAGAAAAATGGATTGGACTTTCCTATTTGATGTTTTATGCATTGATGTTCCGTATGTTGTCCCAATTTTCTCTTCATGAGAAACTTGATATAAAGCAAAAACTTGAGTCCCAGTTTAGTTCATAGTGTGATCAGAATAGCATGGAGCTGACATCTGCCATTTTCAGGTCTGATTCAACGATCGGTGGTGTGATTATAGGAGAGGTACTTTATTCTTCTATGTCTCAGATGATGCATCAATAAAATATGAGAATTGAACTGTTTTATATTTAATATTACATTCAGTTTCTAATATTCTTAATCAGGAACTGAAGGTTATCAAAGGCTTTTTCTTCCAGTCAATACCCTATAATATGAACAATGAAAAAAAGGAGGTGACATTGCATTATAAAATGATTTTTATTTCCAGATAAAAAGTTGTTAAATCATTCTTTCAAACACTGTTCTCTTACCTGATTTTAAAAATAAATAAATAAAACACACTGAGAAATAGGTCATTGAAGTTCTGATTTTTCTTTTTCCTGTAGAGAAAAGTTGTTTCTTAAAGTTTGTTCATCCTCCCTGTTCAGCTGAACCAAGTCAATTTATTATCTCTTTCAGCTAAGTACCAACATTTTATTGCAGTGACTGTGATGATCACAGTGTCATGTTTGACTGATGCCCTCATTATAAATGATGGTGTAAATATTCACCAAAAGTTCAGGAATGGTGAGAAGAAACTCTTTGTGCCACTTGGCATCAAAAGATCTTAAAAGCAGATAAAGTACTGGGGTCAGGAAAAAATGGCAGTAAGAAAGAAAAGAGAATGGAGAGTAATGAGAGATGAGAGATCCTCAGGCAAGCAGTAGGATTCTTGCTTTTTAAAATAACTTAATATGAAAGAGATAATAATTCCTAGCCCATTATTCTTAACTGTTTTTGCATTTTCCTGATTACTTAGAACTATTAAGGTATTAAAAATTATTTTAAAGTAGTACTCTTTTCAGTAAAAATCTCTCATTGAAAGGATCTTATGTGGTCATTAAGTATTTTAGGCATTTCAAAAACAAACATAAATCATAGCCAGACATGGCTATTTGGAACTGACCCTAATAAACTGTCAAGAGAATTTGGTCTAGAGGCTGATGATTAAACTTACTTTTGCTTTCTTTGGCTCCTCATTTTCCTTAAGAAACTTTCTAAGGGCTGTGGGGCATGTCTCCCTAGAATCTATTCATTTTTTTCCCCAAATTTCAATTTATTTCTTTATTTTCTTGGAGTTTATTATTAGAACCAAGCTCCTCCCATGGGGATTGAGAGCAGCACATTAGTTTTAATGAAAGGGCTAAGACCAGTAGCCCTTTCTTATTATATGAAATTGATAATTCTCAAATGCTGTGGGCTTTCCTTTTCTCAATCTCTGGAGGGATCAATGAGAGGTTAAGCAATATTGGAGGATCTTGGCATCTACTTTCCTAAGAAAGCAGTAGAACAATTTCAGTTGTAGTTGTGGAAAAGTTTTCCCTTCTTCCCTTCTAGGTTCTTTGGCTGGTCTAATTAAATTGTTAAAAAATAGATTAACAGGGGGCGCCTGGGTGGCACAGCGGTTAAGCGTCTGCCTTCGGCTCAGGGCGTGATCCCGGCGTTATGGGATCGAGCCCCACGTCAGGCTCCTCTGCTGTGAGCCTGCTTCTTCCTCTCCCACTCCCCCTGCTTGTGTTCCCTCTCTCGCTGGCTGTCTCTATCTCTGTCAAATAGGTAAATAAAATCTTTAAAAAAAAAAAAATAGATTAACAGAAGAAAAACAAACACAGAAGATTAATAACATATATACCTCCTGTATACATGTGAGAGACCCAGGAAAACTGAGTAACTCCCCAAAATGGCCAAAGCCAGCACCTTAAGTACCATCTTCCCCTAAAAAGAAAAGATGTTGGGGGTGGGGAGTCAGTTGTAAGAGGTGACCAGGAAAAGCACAGTAAACAGAGGGTAAGGTTGTTAACTCAAAGTCCTGGCCTTCTTGATTGGTAAGAGTTCCTAGAGATTTAATCCTCCTTTCTTACTGGTCCAGAGAGGGAGATATCCTTTCAAATGGAGATTTTTCTTAGAGATGTTAATGTTTTTAGAGAAGGGTAACTAACATCTACTCACTTTTCACAGTTTCACCTGTGTCTGCTGCTTAAAAATAACCAGCTTAATATAATCCCCATGCCAAAACACATTTTGAGGTGGCAAATTCTGCTCCCCTTCCTATGAAACTTTAAATAAAAAGTTTCATAAACAAGCAGCTGAGTTGCTCTATCTCATTGAACCAGTCTGTTAGTTCTGAGAATTGGTCAGTTCAGTTGAACAGTTGGGTCTCATTTCAGGAGGTGGTCTTGCAGGTGGGCCCCCTAAGTTAGGCCTATATTGTACAAGCAATCAGAAAAATTAATGAGTCATTTCTAGGGGTGCCTGGCTGTCTTGGTTGGGAAGAACATGCAAACTTTTGATCTCAAGGTTGTGAGTTTGAGCCCCATGTTGGGTGGAGAGTTGACTTAAAATATACTTTTTTTAAAGGCATTTCTATGGAAACAGAAGAAAAACAAACAACAAAGGTTAATGGTTGGAGTAAATTATAAATCCTGTGTCTGCCAGTTGAGAAGATTTTTAGATGTCAGGCTCAAAGCATGTTCAGATGGATTAATGGCAGGCAATGACAATCAGACAGATTTTCCTGGTTTGCAGTTTGAATGCCTCTGATGATGTCATTGGGTTTACCAGTAAACTTTCCGAGTGGCTCATAGAGCAACAGGAAAGAAGTAGATTGTCTAAACATGAGCTATTGTGATTTCTCTGAAGTTTGTATCAAATCATCTTTCTTCACTTAGTAGGGCTTCAGGAAAAAGGGCAATTTTAGTTCCCAGTGATTCCAAGTCAAAGGAGAGGAGAAAATTGAAAATGTTAGTTTGGAGATTTGTAGCCAGATGAGGAAACTAAGAATTTAGAATCTAGTACAGTTTGGGGGCACCTGGGNGGGGCGTCTGGGTGGCACAGCGGTTAAGCGTCTGCCTTCGGCTCAGGGCGTGAACCCGGCGTTATGGGATCGAGCCCCACATCAGGCTCCTCCGCTATGAGCCTGCTTCTTCCTCTCCCTCTCCCCCTGCTTGTGTTCCCTCTCTCGCTGGCTGTCTCTATCTCTGTCGAATAAATAAATAAAATCTTTAAAAAAAAATTTAGAGTCTAGTACAGTTTGCACATAAATAACAAAACCTCAAAGACAATTAACATGACTTGAAGAAACAGGACTAGAATCTGATATCCAAACAAGTATTATAGTTTCTAGTGAAGCATACTTTTTCTGTCTACAATCATCTTCATTTTTACCAAAGATAATTATGGAAAAACTAATTTGTCAGATAAGCCTAGTCTTAATAGATTTGGCTTGATTATTTACATAATTGCAGTAAGAATAGCAAGTGATCATAAAATTGCAGGCTCTTTTAAATCTGCTTTACTGGGACTTTTCATAAGGAATCTCAGATTGGACTTCTAAATGCCCCCTGAGGTCAGGAAACCAATCAAGGACTTGCCATCAGACTTGCCTGCAATACCTGTAGATGTGGGTGAATTCCTCTTTTCTAGTTCCCTCAAGTATCCTGGGGTTACTGTATCTCCTAGGAAGGGACCTTCCTTATTCACCTGGTTAGGTAAATATTGGGAACCTTGTAATAAGCAAGGTACCAGGCTGTTTTTCTGAGGGGCTTTATTGCCTGCATAAAGTCCCTAAAACTGTCAGGCATATCTGATTCTATTGACATCCACAAATTTGACATTCTAGTGCAAAACCTTGATAATGTAACCAGCTTCCAGTTGTGACCTGTTACAAGAAGAATGGATTCTTACTGAACTTACATAAATAACAATATTGCTGTGAATATAGCAGTAGTCATGGAGAAGTTCCAAATTCTGGTGGGATCAGGTAGGGAGAAAAAGATAAATGTTTCATCTTTGTTCACAAAGGTATATCTTACACCAAATTGCTCTAAGTCATAGATACCTTAAGAGAAAAGAGAAAAGAATGTTTCAAACAAAATGTCGTAAAAATGATAATCATCTCATCAATTCATTCAGTCCCATGTAATTAATTCTTGTTCTGCTTGATTCCAGTTTTTCTGTCAGTTCTTGAATTCTTACCCAGTTCATGGTGTGATCTTAAAGTTATCCTGAACTTGTAATCAGGGGTTTTTCTGTGAGTCTCAGAGAAGGCGAAGCTCTTTTGCAGAAGCTTCAGGGTAAAACAGTAACAGTAAATGACAAAAGGCTTAAAAATGGCCATGATTAAAGACCTGATAAGAGTCCATTATAATGCAGTTAACAAGGGAATTATTTCTGTACCATATAGCACTTCAAGACAATAACTAGAACTATAAGTTGTAACATGCCAGGACATATGAGATTTCTAGGAGTTTCATACAGTTTCTAGAACATTACATTAAGAATATATATCCACACAGATATATTCTGAAAAGGTTTAGTATCACTTATTCCACAGTGTTTTTCATGTAATTTAACATACCAAATGAGCCTAAGTAGTGTAACATCTTTCTTTCTGTAAGGAGCAGATCTTTTGAGATGTTCCAGGGAACATTTATAAAATCCCAAAGTTAGTTCAAGGTGAAAAAAAACTTCATTTAGAATTTGATTTTGGGAAATTTGTCAAAAATATCAAAAGGTTTGGATACTTGATGCAAGAAGATCACAGATCATTATGAAATAATAATTATCCATTTTACCAAAGTGACAGTAAAAGATTTCAAAGGCAAATACAGAAAATTATGTAACTATCAGCAAAACTTAGCACTTTCAATGTTAAGAAGACTCAGTTTTCCTAAATAATCGAAGACCTGATGATAAAGAGATGCAGGAATTTATTTTGATGAAGCACAAAATCTTTGCTTTCTAAGCAGATTACTTAAAAAGTAAAGAAAAACGTTTCACAATCTCTTATCATGAGACATCAGTAGTTCAAGAAAACTTTGTGCTTTTAGCAGATGAAGGGAAATTAAGTTTTAGTTTTACATAAATACACTATTGACTTTAAAGTTTATTTTTAAAACCCTTATAATAACAATTCAATTTTAGCCACCTTGATTGCACAAGGTAAAATTTTCTCTTTCTGTCTTCCCAGCTTCCTATTTAATTTGTCCTTTATTTTCCCCTTTCCCAGTTTGAAATAACCAGTTTTACTTTGGGACAAATTTACTTTCTTTTCTTTTAACAAAAGTGCATCTCTATACCTCATACTTTTTTTTTTTTTAAAGATTTTATTTATTTGACAGAGATAGAGACAGCCAGCGAGAGAGGGAACACAAGCAGGGGGAGTGGGAGAGGAAGAAGCAGGCTCACAGCGGAGGAGCCCCACATCGGGCTCGATCCCATAACGGGATCACGCCCTGAGCCGAAGGCAGACGCTTAACCACTGTGCCACCCAGGCGCCCCTATACCTCATACCTTTTTTTATCCAAATAGAAATCTGATTTATCTTGCACACAGAGTTTTTTCCCTCATTATTTCTACTGGCTTTGATCATATATATTAGAAATTTTATTTCTTAGTAACCTTAATATCTTTTTTAAAAAAAAGATTTTATTTACTTAGAGAGAGAACAAGCAGGGAGAGGGGCAGAGAGAGAGGGAGAAGGAGACTCGCTGCTGAGCAGGGAACCTTATGTGGGCCTCGATTCCAGGACCCTGAGCCGAAGACAGATGCTTAACTAGCTACCCCAGGCACCCCCTTAGTAACCTTAATTTCTAGTGGTAACTAAATAGTAAGCAATTGTGAACTGTCACACCAGTATTCTTTTAGATTGGCAAATTTATGAATATATTTTATAATTTTTAGAAGGATATGCTTTTTAATAGTGCAGTCTTTTAATGTGACATAAGACCTGTTTACTGATTGACTCAAATTTATCTTTAGTTTCTCCGCAATAAGCCAAAAGTAGATAAACCTGTGTTCAGTAATTAATGTTTCACTATTTTATCTTATTTGGAAATAATCTAGATAGTCAATAAATTTCCATCATTTAACTTAACTTAGCAGAACTCTAAAGTTTCATGTTACTGAAAATATTTTGGAAGCTATTTTTAAGTACACAAACCATAAAATATAATTATTGCTAAATAGTTGACCTAAAAACTCTTATCTCACTTATATCTATCTAAACCACTTGCTCCCAACTATAATATTTAGACCACAGCCAAAAGCTTCAAGACATTAGACAAAGTCAGCTGTCATTCCAAGCTGTTTTTTTTGCTGACAGATGTTGTAAGATATTAACATGAGCTTATTTGACTAATAGGCAGAATAAAAGTTGTATGTCTACATTGTATGCAGTGTTGCTAACTCTGAACCAGTTACCTTACAGTAGCTTTAATACTGAGTGTTTTCTAGATCACATGAAACCGAAACACATTTGGATTAGTTTCTATTTTATTTCTGAGAACTTTAGGAATACTTAATTTAAAAGCATTTAATTTTAAGTCAATTAAATAGAATTCTTGACAAATTAATTGTGGCAATACCATGTGGAGGTAGAAAAATGTCACACATCTATGGTGACTAACATAATATAATAATAAAATAAAAAAAATGTCACACATCTATAAAATAAATATAGAAACACACATAAACTTACAGATACAAACAGATCTTATACTTCCATTTCAAAACTTTAGCCAGAAAAAAATGAAATAAAATTTAGGCCAGAAGATGGGTATAATAATGCAAAATATATTAGTTTATAAAAGAGCCGTTGGATCCAAACTGTGTTTTTGGCAGATGTAATAAATTAATGTTACCTGCTTAGATGGCTGAAGTTTATTCTACTCATATTTGTGGGGAAGACATTTGAGATTCTTCATTACCCCAATTTCCAAATATCCCCCCCCTTCTTTTTTTTCTTCTGATGAGAAACATGTCCCTAAAGTTTGGCTGTTAGGTCCTCGAGTAGGTGGGAGTAAATATGTATATGACAGAGGCACAGAGAAAATATCCAAGTTTTCCCCCAAAGAATTTTGAGGTGTATTTGCCTATTATCAGAGGTTTAGAATAATTAATACTAAAATTCTTCCTTTCCTAAGTGCAAGAAAATTATGTTTCCAATGTCCTGATATTTTACAATATCTACAAAGCATTTAGAGATAAATAGGGGAGGTTTTGGGATTGGTAAGGATAGGTAAGCTTTGAATTGCTTTTAGAGACACACTTCTGGTTCTGTAGAGATTTCCAAAACAAAGACAGTTATTTGCAATTACCCAAATAACTGGATTGCAGTCTGAATATCAAGAAGCAGACCTGCCCATCCAATTAAATTATCTTCAGTTTGTTTTTTTTAAGTCAGGGAGAAGACTTCCATTCCAACCAAAGTGGGAATTAAAAGACATCTGTGCTCTAGAATTTCAGGGTTTAATGCAGTATGTCTTCAAGAAGTCTGCACAAAGTATTTAACAGAGGCTTTCAGATGCTCTCCTTTATGAATGCATACTTCAGCCTTATACCTAATCACTTCAGGGGGAAAGCCTTTAATAGTGCTCCTATTAAGCCCTTGAATGTCAGCCTCTCTCTGAGCCATTTCCTGGTCATTTGTAGCATGGCCTCAGAGAGATTCTGGCAATTTGTTTACTCTGTGTGGGGAGTTTTCTCCAGGGGGCTGTCTGGTTTGTCTGATAGATATAGTATAATCATGGGAGGGAAGAACATCCCTTAACAGCCAGTTGAGGTCCCTTTGAGTGGGGCTGTGAATGACCACTAATCTTTCCTACTCCTTTCTAAATTTAGTAGAATCTTTTGAATGTAGAGGTAAAAGGGTTTTATAACTCAGAAGATTTGTTGCTGTTCGGGGGATGTGAATTCTTTTTGGTGGAGGTCCAGGATACTTACATAAAAAAAAAACAATGTATAGGAAGGCCTGAAGCTGGCAGAGCCCAATTATAGGGTCCTGGAAAGTTAAGAAGAATTATAAGGGACAGCAAAGGAAGCCCTACTGCCCATCTTGGGTGTTTCTGCGAAATTCACTTCCTGGATTTTATTGTTTACATGAGTAACCTCTGTACCCCAGAACTGGAGAGCAGCCTGGGGTGCTCTCTGTTGTAAAGAAAGGGAAGTCAGAATAGGCAGCTGGGTGTTTAAAGGATTTTCTGAGGAAGTTGGAGGAGTTCTGGGATGTAAGGGAATTTGCTGGGGTGATAGGGCTGGATTTTGAGAGGGAGGTTTAGACCAGGGACACAGAGACCCAAAAGATCTTCTGGAGGGCCAGGGCCAGGGAGTTGGTGATAAAGCAGTGTATGAGGGTGGAGAAGGGGAATTCACATTAGATGTGGACTCTAATTTTTACCATAAGTCTAATTTCTGTTCTATCATTTTTTAAGGTAGCCCCTAAAGGTAGTTGTTTTACTCCTCTGTGTCCACTTTTCAATTTGGTCTTTCAATAGGTATCAATAAAACAATTTAGGATGAGAGTTCAAAAAATTTTTTTAATATCGAAATTTGTCCAATTCAAAGGATCTATCACCTGGCCACTGATAAGGAGGATCTTTCTTTAATCTCCATAGTGAGTCAAACAGTAAGCCTTAACCATGGATGCAAGAGATATCCCCAAAGGAAAATGCAAAAGATGCAGCCCTCACAAGATCCAGAAAGTGCACTCCCAGAGTTAGCCTCAGAAAGCAAAGGGTTTGTTGTCACTGGTGGGAAGAATGGTGTAATGCAAACAGTGTCCTCTGTTTCCCACAAGATCGTGAGACTCCTCCAGTCACAGACAGATTAGCAAATCTGTGACACTTAGGCAGGTGCTACTACGATGGGACTTTTCCAGGACTAACAAGAGAGTGAAGGTTGAGACAATCGTGTGGACTAGGACCCTTATGACAAACTCTCCTGTGATCTGGCAGTTGGACAAAGAGAATGCTGATAGCAGTTACAAGTCCAGGTTGTTACGTGTACATTTGACTGACTGTCTATAAATCAGAGGTTCCCGTGACCCCCTCTCTTTTTTGGATCCACAGCCTATTCAGCTGTCTGCCAGAGGCATGTATCCTCTGGTTGGCAGAGACTGAAGAGAATATTCCCACTAGTCACAAAGCCAAGCTCCCAAGACATAGAACAAAAGGAAAACCTCATCTGGTTGCACATTGTATTCACCCATCCATGTGTACATTAACAGCTTTAGGTAATCCTTAGGTCTCTCAGAGCCAAACTGAGACCTAAGAGGGATGTGCCACTGGTTTGGGGATTGTGTGGTGTTTTACTGAGTACTTGGTTTCCTAGAAACTCATTGAGGTTGGTGGGTAACCTGGTGTCAATCTAACCCATTCTGTGACCAGTTTTTCCTAACACAGCAGTCTTTGAGTTAGGTGGTGAGTACTCTCACAGCTCTTCAGTGCTCTACTGGTGCCCACCAATTCATGGCTTTGGCTTCTCAGATGTCCCTTTGCCCTAGACTTTACCTCATGTGCACATTGACTTACAGCAAAGTTTGTCTGAACAGATGCGAGTCTGGTGAGAACTGTAAACTCACTAGTCTGTGAGGTCAGCTCCAGCAGCAGGCTTATAGGGCCTCTGTCTGTGCTCAGCCCTATGGTTTTCCTCCTGATAACAAATAACACAGCAGAGACCAAGAAAATCAGTTAACATCTTTGAAGAAAAACTATCACCAGAGTCACTATACCCAAAGAATTAATTCCACAGATATTTTCTCCTGCTAATGTAACTTTAGAAAAGGATTAAAAAAAAAAAAAAAAGGACTCTTACCACTCTTGTTCCTACCAGACCCTGAAGACAGAGATCCAGGAGACTGACAAAGAAGTCTTACTTTCTGCAGGCTTTTTGTCATAGGTGCGGGATCTTTCAGGAAAAGCAGTGTCCAGTCAGTGAAGGCCCAGTCTGTGTTACCAAAACTGTAGGGGCCGAAAGTTTTCCCTTCTTCCGTTCTAGGTTCTTTGGCTGGTCTAATAGTTAAATTGGTATTAATAGAGATTAAAAGGAGAAAAACAAGCCAAAGTTTAGTAACCCATATACCTCTAGTAAACATGGGAAAGACCTGGGAAAACTGAGTAACTCCTCCAAATGGTACAAGCCAGCCACCTTAAATACCATCTCCATCTAAAGACAAAAGAAGATGGGGATGGGAAGTTGAGAGGCCAGTTAAGGGAGGTGACCCGGAAAAACACAGGGAAACAAAGGTAAGGTTGTTATGCAGATTTAGGTCTTTGTCTCTAAGGCAGTTTCTAGAGATTTAGTCAAGTCATCCTTGTTTTCCTGGTATGGTGAGGGAGCCACCTTTACAAATGGAGATGCTTGTTATAAATTTAAATGTCTTTACAAAAGAGTAACTTCTACTGACTTTTGAGAGCTTCTCCTGTGTCTGCTGTTTCTTAAAAATAATCAGCTTTAAATAATCCTTATGCCAAAGAGACGTATTTTGGGGTGGCAAGTTCTGCTCCCCTTTACAGGTATTCCAGGGATTTAAGACATAGGAGAGAGATTGGTGAGGAGTGAGGAAGAGGAGAAAAGAAGAATGAAGTGATCTTAATTTACTCATTATTATTTTTTAAAAAATATTTTTATTTGAGATAGAGCATAAGTGAGAGAGCATGAGTGGGGGGAGGGGCCGAGGGAGAGGGAGAAGTAAACTCCAGACTGAGCAGGGAGCCCCATGTGGAGCTCTATCCCAGGAACCCAGGATCATGACCTGAGCCACTGAGGTGCCTCCATTATTATTATCTTTTTAATTGAAGAGTTTATTTTGTATTCTAAGACAAGTAGTCAAGAGCACCTTTAAGTCCCTGAAAAACAAGGTCTCCTCTTTATCACCATTTCCATAGAAAATAACTTATAGAATATTATGTAAAGAAAAACTTCCTGAATATTTCATTATTGTGAATACTGGTGGCCCACTAGTCACATATTTCCAAAAGTTTCATATTCTAACTAAATTTTAAAGCAAGTATGAGTGATATAAAATTATTACTCTGAATTTAAGACTCATTTTGGGCCTAATATGATGCTTGAGCTACCAGTTAGTTTATATCTTTTGGATTACTAAATTTAATAACACATATATCACTGAGCTCCACAAGAGGATGGGCACTCTAGACATTTATAACAGTGTTTCTCAAATTTTGATGTGCTTAAAAATCACCCATGGTACTTGTTTATTTGTTCATTCACCTTCGTGATGAGAACTTTCAAGATTTACTCTTTTAGCAACTTTCTAGTATGTAATATAGTATTATTAACTATAGCCACCATGCTATATATTACATCTTCATGATTTATTTATTTTATAATTGAAAGGTTGTATCTTTTGACTCCCTTTACCCATTGGCAACCACCAATTTTTTCTCTGTATCTATGAGCTTATTTTTTTTTTGTGAAGTTTCCACATAAAAGTGAGATCATATGATATTTGTCTTTCTCTGTCTGACTGACTTCTGTTAGCATGTTTTGAAAGTCAGTCCATGGTGTTGCAAATAGCAAGATCTCATTCTTTTTTATGGTTAATATTGCATTGTACATCTATGCTACATTTTCTTTATCCATTCATCTTTCAATGGACACTAAGGTTATTTTCATATCTTGGCTATTGTAAGTAATGCTGCAGTGAACATGAAGATGTATACATCTTTTTGAGTTAGTGTTATTGTTTTTTTTTTTTTTTTCAAATAAATACCTGGTAGTAGAATTACTGGATCATAGGGTAGTTCTATTTTTAATTTTTTGAGGAACCTCCATACTGTTCTCCATAGTGGCTGTTTAACTGAGCAAATGTGAGTTCACTCCTTGGTGAGTCACGGATACACCAGGTGAAGTTTTTTACAAAGTAAACTTTACTTGCAACAAATAAGGAGATCATGGGGAATAACTGCCAAAGCCATGACTCCCTGAGCAAAGGTGAATGGGTCCCTTTTATTTAGGGTTAGGATGAATATTTGGAAAAGGAAGCCTTGTCACAGTAAGTAGAGGCAAGCAGAAGGCTGTGCATGCGCCTTGAAGAGCCATGCCTATACATATATTGTATGTTATGCAGATGAAGCTTGTGCTCCTCCTCGGGCAGGATTTTAGTATTATAATGAGGTAAAGGTAGTTTTTGATCATTCTAGATGTTACTCCATGGTCCATTTACACAGGCGTGAGTTAGGGGTTACACTCAAACTGGTCTGGGTGTCCTGGGCTGGCTGGAGGTCTTGTCAGGACAGTTACTATTGCTTAAGGGGTAGTTTTGCTTTCCATTTGCCTGAGTTAAGAGATGCTGGAAAGAAGAGCTTAAGGCAAAATGTGGGACAAAGATTGGTGAGTATAAGCAGGTGGACACTCAAGGTCAGGTCTCAGGGTCTAGCTAGTGACTCCTGAACCCATGTACATTCTCACCAACAGTGCACAAGGGTTTCCTTTTCTTCCCATCTTCACCAACACTTATTTCTTATCTTTTTGACAAAAGGCATTCTAACAGGTATGAGGAGATTGTTGATTTGATTTGCATTTCCCTGATGATTAATGATGTTGAGCATCTTTTCATGTGTCTGTGGGCCATCTGGATGTTTTCCTTGCAAAAATTTCCGTTCATATCCTCTGCCCATTTTTTAATTGGATTGTTTGTTTTTTTGCTACTGAGCTGTGCCAGGNGCCCATTTTTTAATTGGATTGTTTGTTTTTTTGCTACTGAGCTGTGCCAGGAGACTTGTTAAAATGCAGGTTCTGATTCAGTAGGTTTTGAGTGGGGCCACATACCCT
>NW_023178709.1:0-6049 GCF_002007445.2 Ailuropoda melanoleuca
CCCACTCCCCCTGCTTGTGTTCCCTCTCTCGCTGGCTGTCTCTCTGTCAAATAAATAAATAAAAATCTTAATAAAAAATAAAAATAAATGTAAATGCAGTCAATGCTTGATAAACACATACTCTAAACCATACTCTCTAAAATCTATTGCTACATAAACACCAACTCCAAACTTATGGCTTAATATCATCATTTACCATTTTTTAAATCTGTTACTACTATGATTTACTGTTGTATAGGTAAACCATGCTCTGTTGGGGTCCTTCATGTGGCTGTAGGCAAGCTGTGACTGGAGCTCAGCGGGGCAGGGTTTCTCCCCATCACGTCTTGCTTCTCAGCTGGAAGTCTGAACACCTAAGGGCTGGTCAGCCATGTAATTCTCTCCAAGAGCCTTGCCACGAGGTTAGCTTGGGATTCCTCACAACATGGTGGCCCCAAAACAATCTTCTTATAGCACAGCTGACTTCTCAAGAGTGAGTATTTTAAGTAGGTGAAAGTGGCAGGCTTCATTTGACCTGGCTTTGGAAGCCATACAGCATAACTTCCACCACAGTCTACTGGACAAAGGCAAGCACCAAGGCCAGCCCAGAATCACCAAGGCCAGCCCAGAATCCAGAGGAAGAGATCACAGGAGGTAAATACCAGGCAGCATGGTTCATTGACAGTTAGGGCCACCTACTAACAACCTGCACAGGACTCAACGTGTTTCAAAGAGGTAAAACAGAAAAGAATGGCCAAGATGTCAGATAAATGCCAACAAAAAGAAAGCATAACTCACCATCTGAATAAAGAGGATAGAATTTGGCAAAATGATATAAACAAAACAAAGAAGGACACTTCATAATACTAAAGGTTGAGTTCTTAGGAACTATATAATAACTGTAAATATTAATATGTCAAATAAATACCTTTCATAAAACAGAAATTACACATAACAAAAACATGCCAGGAGTCAGAGATAATTCATTTCCTCTGGTCCATGAAAGAGTAACTCTATCTTTAAAGACCTCATTAATGTGAATAAAAAGACATCAAACTGGCAACCAGAAACAGGAAACACCATCTTTTTAATATTTTTTCAGATTTTATTTATTTGAGAGAGAGAGAGTACAAGTGGGGTGGGGAGGAGCAGAGGGAGCCGGAGAAGCAGGATCCCCGCTGAGCAGGGAGCCCAATGCAGGGCTTGATCCCAGAACACTGAGATCATGACCTGAACCAAAGGCAGACACTTAACCGACTGAACTACACCATCTTTTCAACTCCCTGTGTGGCAGTCACAAAAAACCACCACATATTCACCCATTAATAAGACCTCAACTTATTTTTAAACATAGAAGCAGTACAGAAAACATTCCTTTTTTTTTTTTAAAGATTTTATTTATTTATTCGACAGAGATAGAGACAGCCAGAGAGAGAGGGAACACAAGCAGGGGGAGTGGGAGAGGAAGAAGCAGGCTTCCAGCGGAGCAGGGAGCCCAACGCGGGGCTCGACCCCAGGACCCTGGGATCACGCCCTGAGCCGAAGGCAGATGCTTAACGACTGAGCCACCCAGGTGCCCCCAGAAAACATTCTATAATCAGAAAGTGAATAAAAGCAGGATAACAAAATCAAAAATACAAAAGCTCTGTGGCTAAAAATTTAAAACAACTTTGACTCTTTCAGTCACAAAGGAAATTCAAAATGGAAATGCAGAGTTTCTAGAAAACAAAGATAATAAAACCACTATTTATAAGACCCTATGCCCCAAAGATACAGACGTAGTGAAGAGAAGGGCCATATGCACTCCAGTGTTCATAGCTGCATTGTCCACAATAGCTAAAGCGTGGAAGGAGCCGAGATGCCCTTCAACAGATGACTGGATTAAGAAGCTGTGGTCCATATATACAATGGAATATTATTCAGCTATCAGAAAGAACGCGTTCTCAACATTTGCAGCAACATGGACGGCACTGGAGGAGATAATGCTAAGTGAAATAAGTCAAGCAGAGAAAGACAATTATCATATGGTTTCTCTCATCTATGGAACATAAGAACTAGGAAGATCGGTAGGAGGAAAAGGATAAAGAAAGGGGGTGTAATCAGAAGGGGGAGTGAAGCATGAGAGACTATGGACTCTGAGAAACAAACTGAGGGCTTCAGAGGGGAGGGGGGCGGGGGAATGGGATAGGCNGATAGGCTGGTGATAGGTAGTAAGGAGGGCCCGTATTGCATGGTGCACTGGGTGTTATACGCAACTAATGAATCATGGAACTTTACATCAAAAACCAGGGATGTACTGTATGGTGACTAACATAATAAAATAAAAAATATTATAATTTAAAAAGAAATAAAGTTTTATGAAAACAAACCCAAAAAAGTCCCTATGGAACACACTCAAAGGTGATATCAGAAGAAAATCTGTATCTTAAATATTTATTGTTCTTAAATATTTGTTCTTAATAAAGAATGAAAACAAATAATTTAAACATCATGTTTAAACACTTAGAGAATAATGAAAGAAACCAAAGGAAATCAGGAAGAACCAATAAAGATTAAGAGGGAAATCAAATCAGGTACAAACACAAAACAATACAATTAATACATAAATATAAAAGTTTAAAAAAATTAAAAAGACAAATTACCCACCTCAACTTAAGAGGAGAGTATATAAAACTAAAAAAAAATGAGGATGCTCATAGGTTCAGAGGAAATGAAAAGAATCATAATATATTTCTTAACCCTATGTAAATAAATTTTAAGACCCTGATAAAATGAGTAATTTCTAGGAAAATATAAAATGTCAAAATTGATAAAAGATGCAAAATCAGATCTTTTTTTTTTAAAAGATTTTATTTATTTATTCGACAGAGATAGAGACAGCCAGCTAGAGAGGGAACATAAGCAGGGGGAGTGGGAGAGGAAGGAGCAGGCTCATAGCAGAGGAGCCTGATGTGGGGCTCGATCCCATAACGCAGGGATCACGCCCTGAGCCGAAGGCAGACGCTTAACCGCTGTGCCACCCNGAAAGCAGACGCTTAACCACCTGTGGCCACCCAGGCGCCCCCAAAATCAGATCTTTTAAATGGAAGTAATGTAGAAAACAGCCAGAGCTAGTCACTAAACAAATAACAGGCAGAGGGTTTGATGACAAATTCTGCCAATTCTTGAAGACAGACCCAACGTTCTCTGAACTGTTCTTGGGCACAGAAATAGAAGGAAAACTTCACAATTCTTTTTATGAAGTAAATATAATACTGACTCCAAAGTCTGAGAAAGATAACAAATTATCTTATTTATAAATAGTAATAGAAAAATTCCAGTCAAGTATTAGCACCCGAATCCAACAGCAGGTTAATTCAATAATACAACATAATCAAACATATTTTCTTCCAGAAATAAAAGGATGATTAAATATGAAGCATACATTTCCTCATATTATGGTTCTAAGTAGAAAAAAGTAAATGATCATCTCTATCGACACTGAAAGGACATATTCCAAAATTCGAACATCATTCTTTATCAAAACAACCCAATACAATAGGGGCACCTGGATGGCTCAGTCAGCTAAGCATCTGACTCTTGAGTTCAGCTCAGGGCATGATCTCAGGGTCACAGGACTGAGCCCGAGTCAGGCTCTGCGCTCAACACACAGTCTACCTGAGATTCTCTCTTTCCTTCTCCCTGTGCCCCTTGTCCTGCTTGCAAGCATACTCTCTCTCTCTCTCAAAATAAATAAAATATTTTTCTATAAAATAGAAACAGAAAATATTTCTATATATAAATATAAAAAATATTTTTTATAAAATAGAAATAGAAAGATATTCCTTAACTTGGTAATATGTAATAAACTTATTCTGAATATTACTGGTGATGAAAAAGAAACATGTGCCCCTGCCAGCACTACTATATAATATCTTACTGGCAATATTACCCAATTCAATGATAAGGGGGAAAAAGGCTAGGCATAAAGTTAAATAATGAAAGTAAAATCATCCTTATTTGCAGATGTGATTGTATACCAGGAAAAGGTATGAGAATTAACAAACTACACAAACTAAAAGAGAACTTAGTAACATAATAGATCACAAAGTTAACAGTCAGAAATCAAAAGCTTTTGGGGTGCCTGGGTGGCTCAGGTGGGTAAGCATCTGGCTCGGGTCATGATCTTAGCGTCAAGAGATCAAGCCCCGTGTCAGTCTCCGTGCTCAGCAGGTAGTCAGCTTGAGGTTCTCTCTCTCCCTCTGCCCCTGCCCCTCCCCCTGGTCTCTCTCTTTCTCTGTCTCTGAAAATTAAAAAAAATAAACTTTTAAAAAAATCAATAGCTTTTAAATTCATAAAAGAGCAACTTAGAAAAAATACTGGCTGAAACAATCCCACGACAGCAGTAAAAGGTAAAATATCTAGGAACACACAGAAGTGTGAACATTTATTAGAAGGAAATGTGAAAAGTCCACTGAGAGACACAAAAAGGGCTTGAGCAAATGGAAGTAACACACTGTGCTCTCATCTACGAAGAGTCAACATTGTAAAGATGTCAGTCCACCCTAAGCTGTTTACAAATTTAACATCTCAATAAAAACGCCAACTTTGGGAGGGAGAGGGGCACAGGCTGGTGGAGAG
Organism: Ailuropoda melanoleuca; assembly: GCF_002007445.2. NCBI lineage: Eukaryota > Metazoa > Chordata > Mammalia > Carnivora > Ursidae > Ailuropoda > Ailuropoda melanoleuca. The sequence goes on from NW_023178709.1 coordinate 4,600, forward strand.
CAATTAGGCAAGCTGATTCCCATGGTTGTGTGGAAAGATAAATGGAAGAGGCAAGAAAACCTTAAACTAGAAAAAAAAGGTGGGGGGGGACTCCAACCCTATCAGACATGAAAACATGTCGTGAAACTACAGAAATGAACACATGAAGAGACTGATTAATGGAACTAAAAAGAAAGTCCAGATATAGACCCAATACATAAGGGGATTTAGCACATGATAAAGGTGTCACTTGGAATTAACAGAGAAGAACAAACCCTTCCATAAAGAATGCCAAGATACGCATTAGCCATTAGGTATTGAATCTATACCTCACACCACGCAATAGGATGAATTCCAAATGGAGCAGAGATTGACCTCTAAAAAAATTAAAGCATAAAAGTTCTAGAGAAAAAAACATGACTAAATATTTTCATAAACTGAGAGAAGGGGAGGCCTTTATACTCAGATATAAACAAGAAGACGTAAAATAAAAATTGACTTTACCTATATAAAAATTAAAATCTTCCTTAAGACAACCCCCCTCCTTTTTTTTTTCTTTCTCTTTAAACATTTTGTGGGGGTTTTTTGTTTGTTTGCTCTCCACTTGCTTAGAAAGCTAACGTCTCAAGTGCAAATACACAGATTTCTGGTGAGCTCAACTTTCTAACCACTCTGTGAAAGGATCACATAATGAGGCATCCGCCATATCTTGCTCCTGTCCGTTTACATGGAGTCGTTAAGGCTTTCATGAGTTTATCCACTTAATAATCACTTGTTTTAGTCCCTTAACTGCCTGGAGTCTGGACCACGATGGAGTTGCCTGCTCACCCCCTCCTAGAGTGCAGGCACACCTCTAGGGTCCCTTGAGGCTCTCTCTTAAATGCCTCATTGGCTTTCAAATCGGGCGGTTGACCCATGCCTACACACTGGATTTCCTCAGACCCCTGCATAACCAGATGCCCCATTTATACAACTGTAACACCTACCCCATTGGGCCCTGGCTGGAGATAATCATCGTTCTCCTCTGGTAGCATCGTTCGCCTAGAGCCCCTGGAATTGGAGCTGTTAACTCCACAACTTGCAACTAATCCTTTCCAACCTGGAAGATATCACCCACTTAGTTCCAGATGCAGAGACCTTGCTAACACTTCAAAAGTGGATTCAGGTAAGATCAGTACACCAAAGGCACATTGCTGTACAGCTATCTGTAACTAACCTAGACTCCAAATAAAATTCTTATTTCCCCAAAGGATTGTTTTTAATTGTGTGAGTAGCACCCCTAGGTTAAAAATGGACATCTACTGGCCACATAATCCTACCAAGAGCTGCACCTGTTTCCTTTAGCAAGAGAAATGGAGGATCGACTCCCTTGGCCATTTTATTCCTTAATTCCTTTCACATTTGGCATTGCCTCAAGAGCTCCAAGGCACACCTAATATATTTTAACCAATTGTGAGTTCCTTCTACCTTC
>NW_023178710.1:0-460 GCF_002007445.2 Ailuropoda melanoleuca
ATCATACAGTTTCACTCATTTATGGAACATAAGAAATAGCAGGGAGATCAGTAGGAGAAGGAAGGGAAGAAAGAATGGGGAGGTTAAGAGAAGGGGGAATGAATCACAAAAGACTGTGGACTCTGGGAAACAAACTGAGGGCTTCAGAGGGGGAGGGGGGTGGTTGATTGGGATAGGCCACTGATGGGTATTAAGGAGGGCACATATTGCATGGAGCCCTGGGTGTTAGCCGCAAACAAGGAATCATGGAACCCTCCATCAAAAACTAATGATGTGGTGTATGGTGACTAACATAACATAATAAAAAAACTAAAAAAAAAGAAATTGCTGGAGGGTCATCTCTATGGAAAGGCTTTTTACACAGAAACTGTTCTGCCTAATGAAGAGCAACTAAACATGACATGATTTGGGCTGTATTATTCTGTAAATAATAATCTTAAAACTCCCTGTCCTAGGGATA
>NW_023178710.1:885-1644 GCF_002007445.2 Ailuropoda melanoleuca
ATGACATGATTTGGGCGGTGTTATTCTGTAAATAATAATCTTAAAACTCCCTGTCCTAGGGATACGGTATGTCATTGCACACGGAGGACTGAGAAAGCTGCAATGAAAGATTGAGATCTCAGAGCACGTTCGTGTTCCATGGATACGTCACTTAACAGTTTGCACAGGTAGGCAGGTAAGTGGAGAGAAATATGACAGAAGGGGAGAGAAGGTGTGAACCATTCATTAGGTAGCCTTCTCCCCTTCTCAGGAAAGCCTTGGGCCACTGTCATTTTGGAAGAAGAGGGGGAATCCTGGAGCTTTGCAGCAGACAGGGGACTTCCAGGTCTGGGTAGAGGTGACAGGGGTCCCAGTGAGAGCTGAGTGCATTCTGCAGCAGGGTGTGGGCAGGGCGAGCTCCGGGGGTGGCTGTGAGTCTCCCATGTGACCGTTGTGACAGGTGAGGCTGCGAGCAGGTTCCTGGCTGAGGACAGGTGAGGCCCAGGTGGAGAGTTGGCCTAGCCCCTTCTTCAGAGCCACCAGCCTCACAAATCACACACAGCCACATCGTCTGTCCCTGTCACCCCAATTCAGACTGTCAGAGTCGCNAAGAAATATGACAGAAGGGGAGAGAAGGTGTGAACCATTCATTAGGTAGCCGTCTCCCCTTCTCAGGAAAGCCTTGGGCCACTGTCATTTTGGAAGAAGAGGGGGAATCCTGGAGCTTTGCAGAAGACAGGGGACTTCCAGGTCTGGGTAGAGGTGACAGGGGTCCCAGTG
>NW_023178711.1:0-560 GCF_002007445.2 Ailuropoda melanoleuca
AAAGGTAGAAAAATATAACTTTGTTATACAATGTACAAAAAAAAGCACTGCAAAGGTAGGCCTCTCTGAGCATTCTAGAGGTCAAATTAGAGAGGTAAACCAGTTCAGTTGTGCTATTTGCAGAATTCAAGGGATGCAAACAAATTCAATTGTATGGAAAAGCCTAGGTTTGCATACCTGAGATGACTGACAACTTCTACCTTAGATCATCTTTAAACAAGCACCAGGATTTGAAGACTGATAACCCTGGCCAACATCCCAAGTGCAAATCCAACAACTCATTTCTCAAGACTAATTCTAAGATGTTCCAGACTAGGGCCAAAGACAGCACACTAGAGAACAATCCAACAAAGTGGTTCCATGTGGGGCCACAGCAATGTTGTACTGTATGAAATGTTCTCTTGTTCTGGTTTAATCTGGGGGAAGGTTTAAGCAGCGAGCTCACTGGATGGAGTTCACATCACCAGACATAAAAATATTGGTGATGACAAAGTATTCTTGAGCAAGGTTAAGCTTCACCTGAAAAACTAAATTTGAGTCTGCTTTAATTATCCAATAAA
>NW_023178712.1:0-1722 GCF_002007445.2 Ailuropoda melanoleuca
ACCTAATTGACATATACGGACCATTCCATAATAAGTGCAGAATACATTCTTTTCTAATGGTCATAGACTATGACCCAAATAGACGGTATGTTGGGTCAGAAATCAATTGTACACATTTTAAAAGCCTGAAATTAACTAGATTCTATTCTTAGACCACAGGGGAATTGAGCCTGCAGTCCTAATGCAAAGAAAACCAGGAAGTCCCTCCATGTTTAAAAAATTAAATGTAACTTTGCTGCATATCCTAAGGGTCAGAGAGGGAATCGCAATGGGAATTCTCCACCTTTCCATGTCAGGGCTCACAGACGATGGCCCTCTATCTGTGAGGAGCCCTCACTCTCACGATCTAGAGGGGAGTTAAGCCTCAAATCAGAGCTCTGCCTGCCCCAGCCACCCTTAGCAGCCTTGGCCTGTGCCTCCGCCCCCAGCTGCCCTTTCTCGTGGCCCTGAGCTAAGGGGGACAGCATGACCATATGGTAATGGGAAACTCTCCACTCCTAGTGATGATGCTGTGAGGGTATTCCTAGTCCCCAGTTAAGTCATGCAATGCAGCAAGTGATGATACATCAGGATGGATGGTGCAAAGTAGAGTTTCACTGAGAACATGACAAAGACGTTTAAGTGACAGAATAGTATGTAATTAAACATACATATATCGTATGGAAGTGAATGGAAAAGTAAACAACGGGGTCAGAAAGAGGAATGGGAGCTCCAAGCAGCAGGCTGGAGTAGTCGGGGCTCGGGGGTGTCTCATGGAGGAAGTGACCAGGAGACTTGTCACTGGTTACCACAGTGCAGCATCAGGGTATGCGCCCTGCCTGACCCGCAACCTCAGGGGCCTTGGGGGCATTCTAGCTCCAGACCATCTCCAGGCTGCAAATCGGCCTGAGCTTAGCCTCTGTGGTCTGGGTTCTTTGCCCCTGGGGGTGTCTCTTTCTCTGCTGCTTGTTTTGTTTTCCTCTGAGCTGCACTATTTTGTGTGGTACTTTTAATTGACACACATTCTTTCTGAAAATAAGTGGAATAGAAGTCATACTTGTCTGTCTGTCTGTCCAAATGGAGAGGAAAAACAAGTGTACAGAGAATGGAAATGTAGTTGGAATTTCAAATCTTTTGGTCTAAGGCATTACTAAATGTGAGTAAAACAAAAAATGCAAAATTAGAGCAAAATATTTTATCTGTTTTATTAAAAGATGCATCCTAAATTCCTAGTTCCTGGTACAAAGAGATACTCAATTACTAATCGTTGATCAATCAGTAGTATGTGGTTGACACATTGTATCTTGATTTCATCAACATAATTAACAAGGCTCTTGTTACTTAGGGAACGATTAAAGAAATAAGACTGAATAACAAGCACAATTAAGTAAACTAATCATTAGTTCATGATCTTTCTCAATGTTCATTTATTAGTGAATTGAAGTGATATGAACTGAAATGAAAATAACAGTTGCAGACGATCTAATTCCAGGACAGACAGGAAGAATGCCAACTATAGCCATCCATCTGGAAAAGCTGAAATGATCCATCTAGAGGCACCGTCTCTAACGGGGGTCATTAGCTACAGGAGTAGTCTTCTACNATCATTCGCTACAGGAGTCGTCTTCTACTTTACCAGCTTGCTCCCGACACAATCCAGGGAAACCAGCCCCAATTCTATTTTCCCTTTCCCTTTGACTTCACCTGGAGACCTCCTCTGGGTTGTCTGGCAACCCAGATGGA
>NW_023178713.1:0-566 GCF_002007445.2 Ailuropoda melanoleuca
CCCATCGTGGGACAAACCTGAAGCCATCATCTGTAAAATTTTGCCTGAAAGCGTGTCCTTATTTGGCTTCCTCCTTTTTCTTTTCCTCACTTTCTGACTTTCTCAGAAATTTTCCCTTGGGATTACTTCATTCTTAAGTCACCTGTACGACACACCCTGTCTTAGAGTCTGAGGAGAGGGCAGTGGACCCAGGACACTTACGAAACTCATCCAGAAATGGTCACTTGAATTCGGAAGTCAGGCCTCATTTCTTGTAAACAAATAAAGCCTTTGCTGAAAGAAAAACAACACAGATCCCTTAATGAGGGGCACAGTCATGCAAGCAGCTAACATCTGGCCTTCTAATAAAGTAAGTCAGGGGACTTTGAAGACAGTCCTTGCTGCCTGCCCCAACACAGCAGAAACCTTTTACAACTGATTTGCCATTAGGCTTTTCAAGTATGTTTTCCTACTGGGAATTACAAAATTCATACATTCATTACATGTGAAAAATGTTTAAAACACCAATGGAAGCAGATGGTAATTCACATATTGTTTTCTTGATTAATTCAGTTGGTCTCTCTGAA
>NW_023178714.1:0-2820 GCF_002007445.2 Ailuropoda melanoleuca
GAATGAGGGAGCATGAATGAAAATGTTCAAGAATTTCGAGGACTCAGCACCCTTCTTTTGTTAATAAACCATAGTGTCTAGGAAAACACCTCCAGGTAACATCAGCCTTTTCAAAGGGGACCCTGATTCACATTGGGTGAATGGGCCTGGAAAGGATACTGCACTTAAAAAAAAAAAAAACAAAGTGTGAGGATAAAGCCCTTGACGTCACGTCGGCCTTACGGAAGGTGGAACAGGATCAAGGTGCTTTGGTACTGTGATTGAAATCCGAACAAAACAACCCTGAGAAACAAATTTTGGCCAACATCCGCTTCCAAGGAAATGTTTGATTCCTGGGTAAATCCTATCAAAACTGCTGGTGGCAATGGAACAAAAAGGCCAAAAACATGTCCTTCAGAAACAACACCATACGGGGACCGTCTTACCAGTATGATCACCCTTCGTGAATAGGGAAACATGAGGAAAGTGGTCTCGGAAGCCTGAGAAGTGTGCCACCTAGTGGCTCTGAAATACCGCACAACCCAGGGAAATATAAACGAACATCATCTCTCGTGGGTAAGGGTGCATGAATGAAAAGTTCAGGATTTTCGAGGAATCAGCGCCCTTCTTATTGGTAATAAATCAGAGCATCCAGGAAAACACCTCCAGCTAACATCAGCCTATCACTGGGGACCCGGATTCCACATTGGGAGTAGGGGCCTGAAAAGGATCCAGCACTTAGAATGAAGAAGCACAGTGTGAGGATAAAGCCCTTGAGTCCCATCAGCCTTATGGAAGTTGGAACAGAAATCAAGGTGCTTTGGTACCGTGAGTTAAACCCGACGAACACAGCACAGAGAAACACAATTTGGCCACAGCCGCTTCCAACGAAATGATAGATTCCTGGGTAAATCCTATCAAAACTGCTGGTGGCAATGGAACTAAAGGCCAAAAACTTGTCCATCAGAAAAAACACCTTACGGGGACCATGTGAGCATGATCATCACCCTTCGTAAATAGGGAAACATGAGGAAAAGTTGTCACAGAAGCCTGAAGAGAGTGCCACATAGTGGTCTCTGAGACACCGCACACTCCAGGGAAATATCAACGAAAAATATCTCTCGTGAGTAAGGGAGCATGAATGAAAAGGTTTAGGATTTTCAAGGATTCAGCACCCTTCTTATTGGTAAAAATGCAGAGCGTCCAGGAAAACACCTCTAGCTAACATCAGCATTTTCACTGGGGACCCCGATTCCACATGGGGTTTATGGGCCTGGGAAGGATCGAGCACTTAGAACCAAGAAACAAAGTGTGAGGATAAAGCCCTTGAGGTCAATTTGGCGTTATGGATGCTGGAACAAGAATCAAGGTGCTTTGGTACCCTGAGTGAATCCCAACGAACACAGCACTGAGAAACACAATTTGGCCAAAACCTGCTGCCAACGAAATGATTGCTTCCTGGGTAAATCCTATCAAAACTGCTAGTGGCAACGGAACTAAAGGCCAAAAACGTGTCCATCAGAAACAACAGCTTACGGGGACCGTGTGAGCACTATCATCACCCTTCGTGAAGAGGGAAACATGAGGAAAAGTGGTCGCGGAAGTCTGATGAGAGTGCCAATAATGGTCTCTGAGACACCGCACACTCCAGGGAAATATCAACGAACATCATCTCTCGTGAGTAAGGGAGCATGAATGAACAGGTTCAGGATTTTCAGGGCTCAGCGCCCTTCTAATTGTTTGTAAAGCAGAGCGTCAGTAAAATACTACAGGAAACATCAGCCGTTTCACTGTGGACCCCCATTCCACATTGGGTGTATGGGCCTGGGAAGGATCCAGCACTTAGAACCAAGAAACAAAGTGTGAGAATAAAGCCCTTGAGGTCACATCGGCTTTATTGTAGGTGGAACAGGAATCAAGGTGCTTTGGTACCATGAGTGAAACTCGACGAACACAGCACTGAGAAACACAAGTTGGCCAACACCCGCTTCCAACGAAATGTTTGCTTCCTGGTTAAATCCCATCAAAACTGCTGATGGCAATGCAACGAAAAGGCCAAAAACATGTCCGTCAGAAACAACACCGTACAGGGACCGCCTTAGCACTATGATCATCCTTCGTGAATAGGGATACATGAGGGAAAGTGGTGGCAGAAGCCTGATGAGAGTGCCACATAGTGGCCTCTGAGACATCGCACACTCCAGGGAAATATCAACGAACACAATCTCTCGTGAGTAATGGAGCATGAATGAAAAGGTTCAGGATTTTCGAGGACTCAGCGCCCTTCTTATTGGTAATAAAGCAGAGTGTACAGGAAAACACCTCCATCTAACATCAGCCTTTTCATTGGGGACCCCGATTCCACATTGGGTGTATGGGCCTCGGAAGTATCCAGCAGTTAGAACCAAAAAAACAAAGTGTGAGGATAAAGCTCTTGAGGTCACATCGGCCTTATGGAAGTTGGAAAAGGAATCAAAGTGCTTTGGTACCGTGAGTGAAAACCGACGCAAACAGCAGTGAGAAACAAAATTTGGCCAACAGCCGCTTCCAACGAATGTTTGCTTCCTGGGTAAATCCTATCAAAACTGCTGATGGCAATGGAACGAAAAGGCCAAAAACATGTCCGTCAGAAACAACACCGTACTGGGACCGTCTTAGCACTATCATCACCCTTCATAAATGGGGAAACATGAGGAAAAGTGTTCACGGAACCCCAACGCGAGTTCCACCTAGAGGTCTCTGAATCACCAAACAATCCAGGGAAATATCTACGAACATCATCTCTCGTGAGGAAGGGAGCATGAATGAAAATGTTCAGGATTTTTGAGGACTCAGTGCCCT
>NW_023178715.1:0-1424 GCF_002007445.2 Ailuropoda melanoleuca
GCATCAAACTTTACATCGGAATCTGGGGATGTACTGTATGGTGATTAACACAATATAATAAAAAAAAAAATAAAAATAAATGCTAACTTTTTAACAGTGAATGTGAAATAATGACCTACAAAACAATAGAGCTGCGTTTAAGAGAAAAATACACTGCTTCAGTTTTTAAACTCAAATTAATTTAAAATTAAATAAAACAAGAAATTCAGTCCCTCGGTGGCACTAGTCTCAACTCAAGTCAGTGTCATGTGGCCAGCAGTCGCTGTGTTGATGATAAAGACGAGGATATTTCCATCAGCCCAGAGAGTTCCCTCCTATCCCCTTTCCTGTCAGTTTCCTTCCTCCACAGCCAGGCATGCCCTTTCCAGTTCTGTCGTCGTTGACGATGTCCTTTGTCCTTGGGTTTCGCATCAATGGGGTTATATAATACATACCGTTTTGTGTCCTCCTTGTTTTGCTCGGGGTACTTGTTTTCAAGAATCATCAAATACCATGACGCATGGGCGAAATCTGGCAAGAGTGTAGCTGGCACTGTCCGGGGACTGTCGTGCACCGCTGGGGGAAATGTAAAAGAGTGCACTCACTTTGAAAGACAGCTTGGCGGTTATTTACGAAGCTAAACATGTTCTTAATGTACAATCCAGGAATGACAGTCCTTGGTATTTACCCAAAGGAACTGAAACCTTATGTCCTCACAAAATGTGCACACAGGTGTTTATAGCAGCTTTATTCACATTGCCAAAACTTGGAAGGAGCCAAGATGCCCTTCAGTGGGCGAATGGATAAATAAACAGGAGTCCATCCAGACAGCGGAATATCATTCAGCTCAAAGAAGAAACGAGCTATGAAGCCACGGGAAGACATGGAGGAAACCTACATGCATATTACTGAGTGAAAGAAGCCACTCTGAAAAGGCTCCGTACCCGAGATTCCAACTCTATGACCCTCTGCAAAAGACAAAACTATGGAGACAGTAGAAAGATTGGGAGTTGTCAAGGGTGAGGGGGAAGGAAGGAATGAAGAGGAGAAGTGCAAAGGATCCTCAGGGCAGTGCCCCTCCTCTGTGTGATATCATCACGCATGCCATATATTTGTCCAAGCCCACAGAACGTACAATATGGAACGTGAACCCCACGTGATCGTGATGTGTCGGTGCAGGTGTGTGCTTCTAAAAAAAAATGTGCCATCCTGGGGTGCCGGGGTAGCTCGGTTGGTGNAGTTGGTGAAGCGTCTGCCTTTGGTTCAGGTCATGATCTCAGGGTCCTGGGATCGAGCCCCACATCAGGCTCCTTGCTCAGTGGGTAGTCTGCTTCTCCCTCTGCCTCTGCCCCTCCCCCAAACCCCGCTTGTGCATCTGCACTCTCTCTCACTCTCAAATAAATAAATAGATAGATAAATAAATAAAATCTTATTTAGGGGCACCT
>NW_023178716.1:0-24617 GCF_002007445.2 Ailuropoda melanoleuca
TATTTGGAAACAAAATAGCACATTGCTAAATAACTCAGGAAATGAAAGAAGAAATCAAATGGAAAATTATAAAAATTTTTTAACTGAAAGAAATTTTTAAACATTATATGAAAAGTTGTGAGATGCTGAGAAGGCAGCACTTAAAGGGGATTTATAGCACTAAATGTCTATATGAGAAAAGAATAAAGATTTCCAATCAATGAACTTCTAACTCCAGCCCCTCTCCCCTCCCTAGAGGTAAGGGCAGGGGCCTGCGAGTTCCAACCCATTAATCATGGTTGGTTCCCTGGCAAATAGCCCCCACCCTGAGGGTACTTAGGGGCTTTCAAGAAGTCACCTCATTAATATAAACTCAGGTGTGATGAAAAGGGCTCCTTAAGAATGACGAAAAACACTCCTATCACTCAAAAAATTCCAAGGGTGTTGGGAGTTTTACCAGGATCCAGACCACATATATTTCCTATGATATCACAGGGGAAGATGGCTAAAGAGGGTACAAGGTTTGTTCTTGGGAAGATGAAACTTCTAAAATTTATCGTGGTTGTGGTGGCACAACTGTGTGAATATACTGTGAATACACTAAGAACCACTGAACTGTATGCTTAAAAAACAAAAAAGGAAGAAAATATTGATATACACAATAATCTGAATGAATCTCCAGTGAGAAAATCCAATCCCAAGAAGTTGCATCCTGTATGATTCTATTTATGTAACATTCTTGAAATGACAGAATTATAGAAATGGAGATTAGTGGTTGCCAGGGGTTAAGAAGGCAGTGGTGGGAGGGAAGTGGGTGCACTATAAAAGGGCAACATAACTGATCCTTGCCCTGATGGAATTTTTCTGTGTCTTGACTGTATCTCAGTATCAATATCCTGGTTGTAATGTTGTATTAGAGTTTTTCAAGATGTTACCATTAGGGTAAACTAAGTAAAAGATACACAGCATCTCTGTATTTTTACTTACAACTTGTATGTGAATCTACAATTATCTCAAAATAAAAAGTTAATAAAATGTTTAATTAAAATGGCACAATGGATGTAAAAGCACTAAGTCTGTTCAGGCCGCTATAATGAAATACCATAGATTAGATGGTTTATAAACAACAGAAATATATTTCTCACAGTTCTGGAGGCTGGTAGTCCCAGATCAAGATGCCAGCCTGGCTGGGTGAGAGCCCTTTTCCTGATTCATAGCCTTCTTGCTGTGTCCTCACACTGCAGAAGGGGCAAAGGAACTCTCTGAGGGCTAAAAAGTCGTTAATCTCATTCATGAAAGCTCCACCCTCAAGACCTACTTACCTCCACACTGCCCCACCTCTTAATACCATCACCTCAGGGATCAGAAATTCAACATACGAATTCACACCTTAGCAAGCACCCTGCAAACTCTAAAATTATATACAGGCATACTTTGTTTTTATTGTGTTTCACTTTATTGTACTTGGAAGGTATCATGTTTTATACAAATTGAAAGTTTGAGACATCTCTGTGTTGAGCAAGTCTATCGACACCATTTTTCCAATAGCATTTGTTCACTTGGTATCTCTGTGTCACATTTTGGAAATTCAGCGTAATATTTCAAACTTTTTCATTATTATTCTTTGTTAAGGCGATATCTCTGCCAGTACAAATAGTTACTACTATGCATCTTTTATGAGAATGAACAGCGTGGAACTATTATGGCTTTACTCAACCATTAATTCAAAAAAATACTTATTGAGTCCCTTATTATTGTTCAAGGACTAGGTTAGATGCTGCAGGGCATACAACATCATGAAACTATAGTAAAATCACTATTGTTGCCATGTTGCAAGCTTTGGCTGAGCCTGGGTCTTTTTTGTGAAGTTTAAGTCAGTTAACACATAAATGTACTTGTAGGGAAAAAACATTATTTTATTTACTGATAATCACTAATAGCTATCGTTGAGATCAAAGGCTCTTAACTAATTATCTTTCACAACTCCTATAGCCAACTACATACTTGATATTTCCACTTAGGTACCTTGTATTCAAACCTCAAAAGTACTAAACTGAACTTGTGGTCTCACTGCCCAAATCTGTTCCCTCCATCATTAGTCTTCTACATCTTCACAGTCTCCTGCACTTGTTCACGCCAGTAATGTAAGCATAATCTTTCTCTTTCCCTTACCTCCCACATTCCTCTCTGGTGGGTCCATCAATGACTCCATCTCCTACTGCAAGCCATCACCATCTTCTGCTGTACTACACAATAGTAGCCTCCCGACTGGTCTCCCTGCTTCCACTTGTGCCCCACCCCTCCCGAGCCAATGCACTCTCTGCACAACAGCCAAAGTGTTTTTAGTAAAATTCACATTACATCACTTTCCTCCTACATAACCTCTACACAACAAATAAATTGTGGCCCATTTTATGTAGAGTAAAATCCAAATTCTACCATGGCCTACAAGGCCCTACAAGACCTGAATCCTGCCCATCTCTCTATCCCTCTCTGTTATATTTACCTTCTTGTTCACCACCATTCAGCCACACTGGCCTTTCAGTTGCTAAAATATAGCAAGCTCTTCCCAGCCCAGAGGGCCAGAGTATATGTTGTTTCTGTTGCCCAGAACACTCTTCCCTGTTCTCCACATTGCTGGTTCCTTCTCTTCCTTTAGGTCTCAGCTGAAACACTGCATTGCTGTTTCATAATTCTGCATAAGAGGGAAATGGGGCAGCAATCTGGTTAGAGCTGGAGAAGGGGAGTACCTAGGGAACTTGCCTCAAAGCTGTATTTGCATAGCAAACACACTGTCTTTACTTAGATTAAGTATAGATCAATAAAAAATGTCAATGTTTTCTTAAAATGCTTTTATTCATACTTTCTATAAGATTAAGAGAACATCATCCATCCATAAAAATATAATTTGGAGTGCCTTGGGGAAAGCAGCAAGCAATTCCAAAGAGGTTGGTGGGGTAGACAAGGACTAAAGAGATTTTTTAAATTTTAGCTTGAGGGTGATGAGGGTCTATTTGTATCTTTTCGGTAGGAGTGTGACATGATCAGACTTACAGGATTGAATGAGGACAGACTAAAGACTAATAAGTCAGTACGATATAATTATTATAGTTAACATTTATTAAGCATTTAATGTGTGACAGGTATTATTCTAGGGGCTTTCACTTATTCAAGTGCTTTATGTATATTAATTCATTTAGTCCTCACAACTACCCAAGGTGCTATCATACCCATTTTAAAGGTGAGGAAACAAAGGCATGGAGAAGTGATTTACACAAAAATTACAAAGCTAATAAGTGGCAGAGATAAGAGTCCAGTTCACAACTCATGCTCTTCAATATGCTATAATGCTCCCCTTCAATATAACAGTTTTTAGCAGTACCACAGGCTTGAAATTGCAAGGGTCTGATGGATGATGATAGAGGGGAGATATTCGAAAGAGATTCAGGAAGTAAAACCAACAATGTGGGGAGCAGGGGCACCTGGGTGGCTCAGTCAGTTAAGCGGCTGACTCTTGGACTCTGGATTTCAGTTCAGGTCACGATCTCAGGATTGTGAGATTGAGCCCCTGGTCCAGCTCCACACTTAGCAGGGAGTCAGCTTAAGATTCTCTCTCCTTCTCCCGCTACCCCTCCCCCTGCTTGTGTGCTCTAAAATAAATAAACAAATCTTTAAAAAAAACCACAATGTGAAAAGCAACTGTGAAGCATAAGGTAGAGAGGAATCAAGGATGATTCTCAGACTTCTGATTCGACCAACTAGTAGTCCAAAGTGCCAGACACAGAGATGGAAAGTACGGAACTCTGGTGGAAAAGACAGAAGTTATTAGACATTTCATGTTTGATGTGTCTGTGGGACAAAAAGGACTGCCAGGTGGCCATCAGAGATACTAGTCTGGAACTCAAGAAAAAGATCTGAGCTAGACATATAGATTTTGGAGTTCTCATACAAGTGTTAAAAGCTTAAGAAGAGCATGTGGAGGGGCACCTGGCTGGTTCAGTCGGTGGAGAATGTGACTCTCGATCTCGGGGTGGTGAGTTCAAGCCCCAGGTTGCATGTAGACATTACTAAAAAAAAAAAAGAGCATGTGGACTAGACAAACAGTCTGAGAACAGGGCCTGGGGAACATCATCATTTAGGGAAAAAGTATCCAGCAGTGAAGGCTGAGGAAGATGGCCAGAAAGCTAAGATGAGGGGAGAGAGTGGTGTCATGCAAGCCCAGGATGGAGTTTCAATAACGACAAAATTATCTGTAATCCCACTGGAAATCAGTCCTATGAAGCCTTGGAACATGTCTGTTTTGTGCACCAGTGTACCCCTGTGCCTAGAGGCCTGGCACATAGTAAATGGTCAAAAACATTTCCTGAATATGAATAAGAAAACAAACCAACAGTATCAAATACCACACAAAGTTCTGGGAAGACAAAGACTGAGTAAGAGGTGTCCATTTTATTTAGCAACCTAGGGTGTCACTGAGGATCTTGTTCAGAGCAGTTTCAGTGGAATAGTGGGGCAAAAGCAAAATGGAAGTGGCTTAAAATAGATGGCAAGAACACTTTCGTAAGTTACTTTTCTGCTTTTTAATTTAAAAAAATGTCTTAACAGTTGACGGGAGGTGAGGAAGATGCAGCCACCAACACAGCCCATTCTTGGAAGAACCTCTGTTACGTAGAGTAGGCGGGACCTGGAGCTGCAATTACAAGGGGGCACAAGACAAAAGGGCATTTTTCCTTAGGAGGGGAGGAAACTTGCTTCATTCACCGCCGAATCTCGGGGGCCTAGCACAATGCTAGCCATTTCACCGGCGTTCGAGAAAGCCTCGAGCTGGCTGGTGCCGGGCTCGCAAGACGCTGTGGAACACGGACCGGCGCGGGAGCCTTTCCTTTCAGATCTGGCAGCGACAATCAAGGCTCCGCCAGTCCCCGACAGCCCAGCGCCCTAGCCCTAAGCACACCCACCTTGGGCCACGAGGAAACCACAAGCCGGGAGCGCGGACATCGGCGCTCTCCAGAGACGACGGGGAATGGTGGCGAGGGAAGCAAAGCTCCGCCCGCTGACGGACTTTAAACGCCGGCGTCCCGGGATCCTGCTGGCCCCTCCCGAAGCGTCTCCAGCTTCTAGCACGCCTTGGGGCGGAGCGGAAGTGACGTGACACGCAGCGTGTGATTGGCGGAAGCAGAAATTGCTTTGCGGCCGGCACGGAAATTGCTTTCCTTTCAGCTTCCGCTCCTGGCCCATGTGAGAGACAGACTGCTGAGATGAGCGTGGTCCGGGCTGCAGAAAGGTGAGGGATAAAGACCAGAGCGGGGGGTGTGGGTGTCGTTGGGGCTGGGTCCCCCGGCTTTTGAGAAGTGGAAGCTGACTTTTAACAGACGACAGTAGTTCCTCTTCTAAGATCTCACCATTCATTACAATTTCCGCGATAACATCCTTGAAAAGTCCTTCTAATTTAATTTAATTCACTCCCTCCGCTCCCCAGCTTTTTAGCCTCCTCCCTGTTGGTCCTGGTGCGGCCTCTCCCTCTCCAGCTAATTCGTTGCACTTTCCTCATCACGTGACTCCTTTTTCGGCTACTGCCGAGGCGCGTTTCGACTCTCCGTGCTGAGAGTGCCTGCATTATAAATTCCCCTTATCTTGGAAACCTTCGCTGACTGGAGTCATTCGTGACATTTTCTCCTCTGATGTTTCATCCCCGCGCCCTGATAGGGGAACTAAATATATCCGTTCAGTAATGGTTGCCTTGTAAAGATTGGTACATACTGTTAGGTAATAGAGTCTATAATTTGGTTCAGGGTACCAGTCTCCTTAGTTAAGTACCTATTTTGCCGAGGAAGCCCCAAGAAAAACTGTTAACTCACCTGCCTTCGTCCAGTTCCCACTTTCCCCATTCCTGGGAACAAGTGATCAGCATGTCACTTTTGAGTAAGCTGCACCTATAAAGGTGTCTTCCGTTTGGAGGATGCTTAGAAATATTAATGGGAAACTGCCTTGCCTTAAGGGCCAGCAACAGTGCCTTCTGTCACCTTACCTAGAGTCTGACATTTTTACAGCCTCCCGGAGGTCAGTGGAAAATGCAGTACCAATCACTGAAAAGGGTTAGCTCTTTTTCATTCCATGCAATTCTACAGGGGTGTCACCACCCACTGCTCACCCCATGGGGGTGATGCCTGACTTCATTCTAAATTTAATGTCTTGACAAATTTCTGAAATGCCGATGTTGCTTGGTTTGTACCTCTTTCAGGGGATAGGGCCATTTTGTGCTTAAATACTGAAGTTATGTTTTAGAGATTGTTGTAGTAGAAGTTATTTCATTGATAATATTTTTCTTTTATCTCCTTTAACAGCCTTCTGGCTTTAAGCCAACAGGAAGAACTAGAGGATTTGCCCAAAGACTACTCCTTGAGCCCCAGTGAAGATGAGGTGGGTGACAGCTGCTAAACTGCCTTCACTGGTTCCCCTTCTGCCTCACAATTAGGGTAGACAGCACATTCCTAGACAGAAAAATGGTGGTAACATTATTTATGTTTTTTCAGGTCTTGCAAATAAATTACAAATAGTTATTTAGTGTTTCATGTATAAGTTACTGTATTAAGTGCTATGGAAATTTGAAGACTGTATAAGATACAGTTTTCAAGTTGCCTAAGTATAGTTGAGTATTTAAGACCAAAACGCATGGTCTTCATTATATGATTTCCCTATTACCCAGGTTTGGATTTTTGTAGAGGTATTTAATTACAAATCTTCAACTTAAGATGGCATTACATCCTGATAAACCCATCATAAGTTGAAAATATTGTAAGTTGAAAATGCATTAAATGTACCTAACTACTGAACATCATAGCTTAGCCTAGCCCACCTTAAACTTGCTCTGAACACTTACATTAGCCTACAATTGGGCAAAATCATCTAACGCGATGTCTATTTTATAATAAAGTGGTGAATATCTCATGTAATATATTGACTACTGTACTGAAAATAAAAAACTAGAATGGTTGTGTGGGTGTAGAATGGTTCTAAGTGTATCAGTTATTTACCCTTATGATCCTGTGGTTGACAAGGAGCTGCAGCTCACTGCCGCTGGCCAGCATCACAAGAATCATATCCATGTTGCTAGCCTGGGAAAAGATCAAAATTCACATTTGAAATACAGTTTCTACTAAACATGTCGCTTTCTCACCATCATAAAGTCAAAAAATTGTAAGTCAAACCATCATAAGTAATGGACTGTCTGTGTCTGACTGAAATACCCATGTACATAATTAAGCTGGCTCTCTAACAGATGCTATAAGAATTCCAACTCTTTTTTCTCTTGACAAAACTGCTTAAATTGTGGGGGTTTTTTCAATGTGAGTGTTTCTGTGTCAGATCATGCTATATATTCTATACAGAAACATTCTCATAGCAGTTTTCTTCTCAAGACTGATTAAGACAGGCATGACATTAGCTACAGATCACTAGACACTGTGGTCCTTATAATGAGGGAGTTCGGCTTTTGAAGCAGTTCTTTGAGCTTGAATGCCTGCACACTAGACCTCATCTGATTTCCCTAGTCCTCCACTGACTAAAAGAACAAGAGTTTTCCATGCTGTCTTTTCCTTTCCCTTATCGTTCTGATGGTTTTTCCTTTTCTGTGTCTAGGGGGACATTGATGGAGAGAGAAAGCATCAAAAGCTTCTGGAAGCAATCAGTTCCCTTGATGGAAAGAATAGGTAACATCCCCATCCGTTTGGACAGGTTACAACTAGCTGATTCCATGAGACAGATCTGCAACAAACATTTATTGAGTTCTGGGTCTCCTGGCTGACTCAGTCGTTTGAGCTTGAGCATCTGACTCTTGGTTTCAGCTCAGGTCATGATCTCAGGGTCCTGGGATCAAGCCCGAGTTGGGCTCTGCACTCGGCAAAGTCTGTTTGTCCTTCTCCCTCCTCCTCTACTCCCCCACTCGCTGTGCTCCTGCCGCACGCACTCTCTCTCCCTCTCAAATAAATAAATAAAATTCTTTAAGTAAATAAAGTCTTTAAAAAAACATTTATTGAGTGCCTAAGACAATGAAGACACAAGTCTCAGCATCATTATTAAGGGCACATACTTTAGAGACAGACTGTGTAGGCAAATTTTTATCCTCTCTGCACCTAAATTTCTTAAGCAAGATTAATAACATTACTTACCTCAGAGGGTCATCATGACATTTAAATGAGTTAATAAGTGTAGAGATCTTAAACCAATGTCCAGTGTATAATATGCATTATGTAATGGTTAGCAATTATTGTGTTAGGCCTTTGTACATTTGAGTTCTTAATCCATACTTATAGTCTTTTGAAGCGTTAGCTAGTATTGTGTATTTGAGTGGCTGAGTCTACATTAAGAGATGGTTAGACAACCAAGTCCAGGTTAGGAACAGATTTCCTGGTTTCTTTATGACAAAACGTGATTCTAGAAGAGAAATACATGAAACCAAAGCCTGTTTGAAGAGAGAAGTGCTTTCCCCAGCAAAATGTGGGGACGTGTACTACATTTTGCTTTGCCTAATTTCAGGTGGAAATTGGCTGAGAGATCTGAAGCTAGTCTGAAGGTGTCAGAGTTCAATGTCACTTCTGAAGGTAAGTTAACAAAGGAAACAATCTATTCATGGAGCTTGTGGAGTTAAAAGCAAAATGGTCACTTCACCCCCACCCCCCTGGAACTGTTTTTGATATGGCTAATGGATCATACCATAAATACTTACTTGTGAGTGGGTGAAGAAAGATAGTCAGATGCCCTTGAGTTTCTTCCATTTCTAGAAGAAAGCCTTAAAGGCCACAGTCAAGGTCTCCCACTGATGAGCTACTTCTAGGGTATAGGGACATGAATGAAGGCAGCTTCCTCTCACTAGCTTAATCACATTCATGATTTTATTTTTATTTCAGTTCTTACAGTGCCTCTTGCTGGAGCTCAGAGAAGTCAAGTTACTCAAGGGCCTTCCCCTAGTACAATGTTTCTCAACCTCTTTTCTTTATTGTTCCCTGAGAAGGCCTTTTAAGACTTTTTTTTCATCGCCTCTCCCCCACCCCACTCCCACCCCCATAGCCAGGAAATCAGATAACAAGGAATAAGATTTTTGTTGGATAGGGTTGAGCTTTGGAGGAACACAGAAGTTGGGAATATCTAAGATTTTTTTCACCACTCCCCCACCTCTAGAACCAATTTTCATCCCTTGGGTGGGTAAGTGATTTCTCCCCTAATGCAAATACATGATCTAGTAAATTGCAGAGTTGGGATTTTAACCTGATACAGAGTTTAGATGCCAAATCTTTTCACCATATTCACAATTTAGGCAGCTCCAATGAGTTATAGGCGTCTAGTAACCACTAATGTAACCCCTCAGAACAAATAACAATGTATTCTTCAAGCTTATTCATTCAACAGATACTTACCATATTTCTACTATGTATCAGTTTCAGGACAGTTTAGATACTGGGGCTACAATGAAGAATAAGATGGGAGAAATGCTTCATGGAGTCTAACATTCTAAAGGAAGATCAAGGGGGGAAATAATAAGGATTAAAACATGGTGATACAGTAAAGTGACTAAGTGGCTGCTTTAGTTTGGCTGGGCTGTGTCCTTTAAAATGATGCGATCCCAAGTATAAAGGGGAACCATTGGAGGATTTTCAGCAGGATCCTGACATGCTGTGATTTACAGTTTCAAAAGAGCACTTTGGCTGCTGTGTGAAGAATGAAGTGCAGTGAGGCAAAAGTAGAAGCAGAAAGACCAAGAAAAAAAGCAGATGATTTTTTAAAATAATTTTCTCCTTTCTTCCACCCTTCAACACATTTGGGAATGTAGGAAAGCGATGGTGTCACTATGGCTGGCGGTTAAAGTAAGAGAATTATTCCTACTTCCCTACACATTGGCCTGTCTACCAGCATTTTCTACTGACGTGTCTCCCTGTGTTATATTGAGATTTTTGCCTCACTTCTCAGTCTGACCAGAAGGTTTGGCCTTTCTGCAGGATCAGGAGAAAAGCTAGTCCTTTCAGATCTACTTGGGCCTGTTAAAACTTCATCCTCATTGGCCACTGTGAAAAAGCAACTGAATAGAGTCAAATCAAAGAAGACTGTGGAGTTACCCCTTAACAAAGAAGAGGTTGAGCGGGTGAGTTATAGAGAAGGTGGTCTATTAAGGGGAAGAAATCGGACTGACAAGGAAAAATAGGGTAAGAAGGGAAGGTGGGGGGAAACCTCGAACATGGGGGGAGAGAGAAATTGTGATTGCCACGGAGAAGATGAAAATGTACCTTGGAGGGAATGCATCCTGAGAAGTAAGCAAGAGCTACTCTCTAGCATACTGACTCTTTCTTGGGCTGAGAAACATTGGCTTCTGATTCCCTGCTGGTCCTTTGAGTTCAGTGCTTAATTTCATGGCTCTTTCCCTTCATGTACTTCGCCTGCTTCAGATCCACAGAGAAGTGGCATTCAATAAAACCTCACAAGCCCTCTCCAAATGGGATCCCATCGTCCTGAAGAACCGGCAAGCAGAGCAGCTGGTTTTTCCCCTGAAGAAGGAGCAGTCAGCCTTTGCTCCCATTGAACATGTGCTCAGTGGCTGGAAGGTGAGTGCCACACCAGAAAACTGCACCTTGGCAGGTGAGATTGATGTGATTGGACCTGGTAAACCAAAACCCCAGCGCAGTCTTCCGTTTAGCAGTCAAGGAAGGGAGAGGGGGGTAGCAAGACTCATGGTCAGTCATGCAATAGCCAGAATTTCTCTGTAGTCGCCCTTCATCCATTGGTAGCACACAGCACATGGTTATCTCCATGTTTTAGTGTGAAAGCATCTGATTGCCAGTAGAGAGGGAACAGAGTCATGTTTTCTTTTTCACACCCCAGTTTTTAAAAAGCTTTTAAAGCCACATTCTGATCTGGGGAAAATCAGGAACTCAGCAACATTACTGAGCCTTAGTAGGACTACATACGAGCAGCAAAACCAAAGGTTGCTTGTAAAGGACTACCACATGAACATATAACGTATCATGGGTCATGACCAGAAGTTTAGCAAGTAACTCATTATGACTCTGAGCTGCAGAAAATAAAAAAGTTATCTTAGAGCTGGGTTGTCCAAACACTAATCCCTGGCAAATTTTTTATTCATCTGAACTAACAAGAATAATTGTGAGTATGGCAGATGTACGATTACCAGCTCTTCTTTACTATGAGGTTATGCTTTCCATTTTAATAGTGTTGAAATAGCTTTTCTTTTATGAAATGATGGCAGTAGTAAATAATGGCACTGGGGGTGGAACAGTAGTTATGCCATTGTTGGTAATCCTGTGTTGGTCCCCAAAGCCTCAATTTTTAGTCTGAACAACTTCCGGACAATTAGACTTCCTTTTCCAATACGCATTGCTTATGGAGTCTATAATGGGATATTCTGTCTTAAGTAGGAATAGTCAAAAACAGCAACGCCCAAACTATGGATGGGCGCCCTGTTTATGCTTCTTCTCTGCATTCTAAGAATCCAGAAATAATAGTGTTCTGTGTGTCAGGAAGTTGAGCTAATTAACGCTAATCAAAGTAAACATGGCTTGCTGCCATAGCTAGACATTGAGCAAGTCGTTGCTTACTACGGGGATAAGCTCTGTTTCAGATATTATTGTTGAAGTCACTACCATTCTCTTTCTAGGATGCTTCCTTTTCCACATGAGAAAGAGATAAGGTTTAAAGCGTGGTTGCAGGATGGAAGGGAGACTTTAGGGGAAAAAAATTGAGAGGTAATACAATTTGTAGGATTCAAAAATAAAATGTATAGAAGATAATATTGTGAAAAGGCTGACCCCACCCCTGCCCCCCATCTGCTTATTTTTACCCCCATACTCACTTGGAAATAACCACTTTTGTAAGTTTTTTGTTGTTGGTAACCTAAGAGTTTCATTGCTATATTTGTGTTTACCATGTATTTTTTTAATCAAAAGAGTAGTAGTGCGCTACTACAATTCTTATGCACCTTGCTTTTCCCAAATGACAGCATTATCTTGGAGTTAGCTGGAAAATGCCTAGTTGGTTTTTAAACATGAGACAGTGGAGGAGTAGGTTGCATTAAGAATGGTCCAACCTCTGCTTTCCGGGAATTCCCCGTGCAAGACAGAGTGGACCCCCCCCCCCAAACGCTATACCATTTATTCTAAGATTCATTTTTTTAAAGATTTCATTTATTTTTGCGAGAGAGAGGGAGCATATGTGCACAAACATGCGCATGAGCAGGGGGAGGGGCAGAGGGAGAAACTGACTCCCCACTGAGCAGGAAGCCCAATGTGGGACTCGATGCCAGGACCTGGCATTATGACCTGAGCCAAAGGCAGATGCTTAACCAACTGAGCCACCCAGGCACCCTTTAAGATTCATTTTTGAGAAATTAGGACAGTATGGCACAGAGAAGTAAGGAAATGCTTAGGTCAGGGCATGCTTTCTGGTTAGCAACTGAGTTCTCTTCTTACAACTTAGAATGCAAAGTATCAAGGACTCTGGAGATTAAGAATCCAAGAAGTCTGAACTATAGTTTTGGCCCAGCTTCCTAAAATTCCATTTCACTCCGAAAAGATTTAAATGGGATGATGCGTGAGAAAGCATTTGTAAACTGTAAAGTGCTAGAAATGATGTAAGGTACCTTCCCAGCCCCTAGCAGCCTACACTAGTGTTAACCAAATGTTCTCCTCAAAACCTTAGTTTCTCAATATGCCCTCAAAAAGGCAGGATTCTGTTGCTAGAAAATGTTGCATGCCCCTGCTGGAAATTGGCAGTTCATGATATACACTAGCATTTTAAAGGCTACGAGAAGACAGTAAAGAAACCTCTTTGACTTACTCTAACGCAGAATGTACAAACGAAAATCAAATAAATTTAATTTTAAACCTTAAAAAAATAAAGTAAATCTTGTTAGCTGATGAGGAACTTGCTTCGGGAAGAGCTGTCTCCACTGCTGCTTCTGTACTCTTACCTTCTTTCTCCACTACCCTACTGAATCTTCTCTCAGAGGGCATTAGTGAGAGGCCTCTGAATCGCCAAATCCCAAGCCCTCTGAGGCTTCAGCCTATTGGACGCTATTGACACATCACATTGGTTAAAAAAACCAACAAACAAAAAACTCTCCTCCCTTGGCTTCTGTGATAACATAGTCTGATTTTTTTATCTATCTGACTTTTCCTTAGTTCTTTTTATTATTGCTCTGTAAATTCCGTGGCTTTTGGCTTTCACCCATATATACTATAGATCACTCTAGATGCCTTCTTCTGAGCTCCAGTCCCATATTCCATACGACCAGTAGGCCTTGCCTGGGTCTCCCATATGCACCTTAAACCTCACACAGAACAAAGTAAGCTTGGCATTTTCCTTCATTCTGTAACTTAGTCAACAGCATAACTCCCTACCCGGTCCCTTAGGTTGGAAACCTCAGCCATCTGATTATTCTTCTTCCTTCTCCCCCTCCTTTGCCTCCCCCTCCTCCCCCCTTAACTGCCACCCCTCTCCAGCCCACATAGTGGGCTACTCCTGTAAACTTTCTCCGTAATGCCTCTCAGATCCCCAGTTCCTCTTCTCATTTTCACCTGTCATTCGGCACTTTACATATAAACCCTTACATGATCGCCAGGACTTTCTTTAGGAAACACAAAACTGATTGTCACTCTCCTGCTTAAAATCCTTCAAAAGGCTCTCTACTCATAGAACAAGACAGAAGCGCCTGGTGTTCTAGCTACACTGGACAAAACATTTTCCCTTACATATCTCTCCATATATTTGTTTTTATTTACACTCATCTTCATTTGTCCCCTCCCCGCCCTTACAGAATTGTACTTAATGCCCCAAAACCTAATTCGAAAGTCCTTCCCAAGCCTAACCCACCCCCTAGTCAAAGTTAACTGTTCACTTCCTTTGTGATTGCTCCTGTGGACTAACATGTGACCCATTATGTTGCCACTGGTACATGTGTCTCTGAAAGGCTATGAGCTCTATGAGGACAGGAACCATCTTAATCAATTGTGTATTCCTAGCATCCTGCGCCAAGTGCCTGGAATGTAGCTGCAATCAATAAATGTTTGTAAATTGAATTGGAGGGAGATTACAACATTGTAATATAAATCATTTTGTAGCCTGTGATTGATCAGTACTGCAAATACTAAAAATGGAGGAACATGCACCTTTACCATTCAGTAGAATAGGTTTATGGTTGAATCAATAGTGCCGTGTAACATGTGGTGATCTGTGTTTATGCATTTGTCCAGATATTTGTAAGTTTAATGCATACCATGATGTATATGGCTGTTGAAGAAAACCATATATAATACATGTGTGAGGTTTGAAACTGGCTCTGTTGCTTAGGGCTATCTTTGTGCCTTGCCAAGGTGGACAATGGCGTAATCAGCCTGATTATTTTAACCATCTACACAGTATTAGTCAAGCAGTAAACAGCATCTTTTGTTGACTTGTTAAGTAACTGGTTCAGTCCATTCATTTCATATATATAGACTGCCTAGCATGCAAAGTTAACTGGAAACTAAGGGATTGGAACCAAAATTAGAAAATGACTAGAGTTAAATTTGAACTGTCAGGAAGCTAAGACCTAACCTCCCTTTTCTTCTAGAAATATTCTTTAAAGGAGGCTTATATGAGTCTTCAATTCCTAATTATACAGTAATACACATACGTACTTCAAATATACGTAACACAAGGACCATTTTGTTTTGCCACTATCAAAACTGACAGTTTGGTACTGCTGTTCCTCCATCCTGCCAGCATTTTCCTTAAGGGCATCCTGCTTTGATATTTAAGAGAATGGTATTTTGTTTTACATATTTTGGTAATCTGAACAGAGTGATCCCCTCAGTAATATTAAAGAGTAGCTTTGGAATCCCTTGCTGAAGTTGTCGTAAATCCGAAGAAAATGAGGTTTTATCTATACCGCTGAACAGCAAGACTGGAACCCTTTCTCTTGCTGTAACAGCCAATCCTTTCCAGTTTGTGATTCCCATTCTAGTATTATAAAAGTAAATGGTCCTAGGATTGTAAACAGGGAAGCTAGGAGCATGGCTTAAGACTGAGAATGTTCTGTTACCTCCTTAAGGCAAGAACTCCCCTGGAGCAGGAAGTTTTTAACCTCCTCCATAAGAACAAGCAGCCGGTGACAGACCCTTTACTGACTCCTGTGGAAAAGGCCTCTCTCAAAGCCATGAGCCTGGAAGAGGTAAGTGTAACAGGCCCCTTGATACATCCAGATGTGCTCTGTTCCTCCCAGTATTTGCCCTCAAGTCCAGGAGTCACTGTGAATGTCATTCATTGTAGGCTAAGATGCGCCGAGCAGAGCTTCAGAGGGCCCGGGCCCTGCAGTCCTACTATGAGGCCAGGGCTCGAAGAGAAAAGAAAATCAAGAGCAAAAAGTAAGGAGGCCCCTATTGAAGTGGTCATGGGTGCCCTGGAAGAAAGTGATGTGGCTAATCATGAGTCCATAGGAAAGAGCCTTTGACATAGCAACTGGGGTCATGTGGAAGAGGTCCCAAATAGGAGTGACTAGCATTTTTTTTCTCAGACCAACCTCATAGTTTTGCCTGCTTCGGTAGTGCCCTCTCCTCTGGCTTTGGCTTTCAATCTTGGTTTGCTAAAAAGAGGACTGTTCAATTACTTTCTCTCCCTTCCAGGACATCACGGAGTGGTTCTGCAGAATGAGCTCTGAATTCTACAGCTGTTGAGGCCAGTAGGGCTTCCTTCCTGCCTTTTTGCCTCTTTGGAACTTCTTCTACTCTTGCCTTGCGCTCTAGAAGCAGAGGGGACTCTTTGCTCTGCAGAGGTGTGCCCCTGGGGGCTACAGGGGACGGAGAGGCTTGCCAGTCCTCTCAGGTCCCAAACTGGTTCCCTATAGTCAGCCAGCTCTGTGATGTCCATTCTAGCCCCTGCATAGGGAAACCCCTTGGGGAGCGGGGACACTTTTGTGTGTGGCATCAGTGTTTCAGCTAAATCCCTGCCCTCTCACCCTGTAGGTATCACAAGGTTCTGAAGAAAGGAAAGGCCAGGAAAGCCCTCAGAGAGTTTGAGAAGCTGCGGAAGGCCAATCCTACTGCAGCACTGGAAGAACTGGAAAATATCGAGAAGGCCAGAATGATGGTGAGGATGCCTCTCGCCCCCACCCCTTGAACCAGCTTTCCCCCAGAAAGTGGTAAGGATCTCACTGTGCCCTTTCTTTCCAGGAGCGAATGAGCCTTAAGCACCAGAACAGTGGGAAATGGGCCAAGTCAAAGGCAATTATGGCCAAATATGACCTGGAGGTAAGAGATCATCGGGGTGAGAGAAGAGATGGAATTGGAGGACAGAAAGGAAAATCAGTCCCTAAGGATGCTAGCAGAAGCAGAGTTGGGGAAGAGCCCTGAGGAAGAATGGAAAACCAGGATTCTAAACAGGCATCAGAAAATCTCTAAGGCAGAGAGGAAAAGAACCAGGAACAAGGTGGAAAAGGAGAGATGAAAGGGAAACAGCATTGAAGGCAAGTCCAGTTAAAGGGGAGAGGAGCTTTTTTTTTAACCTTGTTTCACGTGTTGATTTCCTTGAGGACAAAGAGTTTGTCTCCCGTTTTATTCCATAGCTGTTAACACAGTGGTATATGTGCAGTTTAAACAGTAGGCACCGGTAAGAAATACTTAAGTCAAATTGAGAGGAGGCAGCTTTACACCAGGAAAGGTGTCGTTCTAGTCACTAATAGACAAGGCACTCGTGCTGTGATGTCTTCCTCCAGGCTCGCCAGGCTATGCAGGAACAATTGGCCAGGAACAAAGAACTGACGCAGAAGCTCCAGGTGGCCTCTGACAGTGAGGAAGAGGAGGACGGTGCAGAGGGAGAGGGTGAACTTGTCCCTGATGCAGTGAATGAGATCCAGATGGATGCCAATGGACCGAACCCTTGGATGCTCAGGAATCACTTGAGAGGCACAAAAGAGGCCAAAGTCCAGGACCCCAAGAAACTTCCAGAGCCTGTGGCCCATGAGGCTTCTGAAAGTGAGAAAGAAGAAAGACCAGGGGCAGAAGAAGAAATTTTGTTGAATGAATTTGAGGAAAGGCGATCACTTCGGAAAAAGTCTGGGCTCAACCAGGACACCGAGCTGGTGAGCAGACAAGAGCCAAAAGGTGAGTTGTGGTAGATAAGAATGGAGAACAGCCCAGTGCTAGTGCTGTGGATGGATCAAGAGGAAAACTGTCCACGCACACGTGCTACAGAGTGATTAGGCTCTAGGGACTTGCCAGAGAATGCCATGGGCTCCTGAGGAGAAGACAGATTCGTAATAACCATTTTCCTTCAAAGGCATTTAATACACAGTCATTTGCATGGCTATACAAGGTGTATTTGGACATGTTTTCTGCTCTTAAGGGCCTGCGGTCATCAGAAAGACAGAACCACTCCATCCTTGAAGTAAGGGCAGGAGCTAACGTGACTGGTGCCCACAGACCAGACCCAGCTGCATGTGGTAGCACAGCAAGTCTGAAAGTCCGTTCGTACCCACAGACACAGGCGGATTTTGAGGCATTACGAAATTTCTTCGAATTACTGCTGTAGTTTTCAGCTTTGTTTGTAAAGTAGGAGTGGCATTTTTAGCACTTCATGATGTCGGTTGATATGTGCCAACGTAGGGGAGACTTTCTTGACAGGAATGAAGGACTCCACAGGCTACGTGGCAAATTAGAATTGTCACCCCACACTCCGACTCGATTGTATATTATATTTTGTGTTATTTTCAAGAGATGTTTATATTAGCAACCTTAGCACCGTTGAGACAGGTTAGAAAGCTCCCATTCTGGGGAGAAAGTCTGCTTAGGAAACTACATTCAGAAATTGTCTGGCTATCTGGGCAGATTCTTGGTCTGATTTTATTTCCTATAAAAATAATGCGTTCAGATGATGGCAAGAATCTGGTTTTCCATGAAAAACAGTATTTTGAAAGAGCTGTCATTTAGAATGTATTATAGGACCTTTACTTAGGGTTCTCAGCTGGAGACTTCTGGGATTAATAGTTACCAGGAGGCTTTTGGAAAGCGGCACTGCAGGCTGAGATCATGGGGGCAGTCTTTATACAACCCCGGGACACCAGCCTTATTGTCCTGCGCTTCCTCAAAAGCTGGTCCTCTTGCTAAATGTATAGAGTAGTTGGTTCTGGTATGAAAAGGTGGATTTGGATTTCCTTGGATGATAAATTAATAGAATGTTCCCAAATCTTCAGGCAAATAGTGTCCTAAAATAGTGGGAATTTGTGGACCCCGAATAAAATGAGCCAAGGACCTTGGTCCTTGCGGAATAAACATACATGTGTCCAAAGGGAAGATTTAAGTAGCTTCTCAGAGGCTTCAAGCCAAAGCTAGGGAGCAGGATGAACTTGGAAAGGGAGGCAGCTCGAGTCAAGCCAAGAAGAGTTTAGAAGTGTGTCACTGCCATATTTCCCTCAGGGCTCTCAGGGCCTAGTGGTATTTGCTCAGATGTTGCTGGTGACTGGAAAATGCCAAGCAACCTGACTTGGCCACAACAGATTATGAAATGCTGCTTTCAGATAAGATAGTGCTGGATTTGGTTGGGATGAATAGGAAATGACATTGTAAATTATAAATATTAAATCACATTTTTATAAATTACAAGTAATTACAGTGACGGTGCATTCAGAGGCTACCAGTTAAAATGGCTTTTTTAAAATTTGGAACTTGGGGCCTTCTCTCCAAGTGGGGTTTACTGCAGGGGGAAATTAAGCCACAGTTCCAGTTACACATTGAGTCACTGGCATAGCTGGGATTAGGACCCAGGACATCTGCTTCCCAACATGCTGCTTTTAACTACTAAACTCTATTGCCTGCTACTTAATAGGCAATGATTAGTGAACTCTGCAAGAGATCTAGCGAATGGAATCCTCTCTCGCCTGTGGTACGGAGCCCCATGAATGGGAGCACCTAAGTGCTCGTTGTTGAGTGTGTTCAGTAAATGTTCATTGACAAGGCAATTTCCAGCCTCCTTTTCTGACAGCTTTCCTTTCTTCCCTCAGATTCTAGCAGCCAGGAGGTGCTGTCTGAACTGAGGGCACTGTCTCAGAAACTCAACAGGGAAAACCAGCAGTCTGGGAAGCAGAACATGAGTTCCACGAGGACAGTTCCGTCAGTCCAGAGGGAGGAACCTGCCGAGGTAGAAGAGGAGCCCCTGTTGCTGCAGAGGCCAGAGAGAGCACACACCGTGGAGGAGCTAGAAGAGCTGGGCAAAGAAGAATGTTTTCAAAATAAGGAAGTCCCCAGGCCTACGGGGGAAGGGCAGCAGTCGGAGAGGAACCCAAATAATCAGCCTGGTACTCCCAAGGAAAAGAAAAGGAAGGAGGAAATGATTGACCTACAGAACCTCCTGACCACAAAATCTCCTTCTGTGAAGTCTTTGGCAGTTCCCACGACAGTAGAGGAGTTGGTGAGTAGAGCCAGGGGCATGGGCCATTGTGGGGGATCAGAGCTGGTGCAGAAAGTGTCCTTCTTGCACAAGGAGTAGAATCAGTGAAGTTTTGTTGGGCTGGGGGCACATGTCAGTAGTTGAAAGGTCCAGAATAGTATGGGGCCAGGGTGGTCCCAGTGACCGTTCAATAGATGCCAGTATGTGAGTGCTGCCGAGACTCCCACATCTTAAATCCTGAGCCACCAAACCCTCCCTGGGGCAATTCTAAAACTGCCCTCAAAGGAAAGAGGGAGGCCCTCAAAGCTCTGACCAGATCCCAGGCAGGACAACTCAAAGGTGAGTCATTGAGCTATTTACAAGGTTGTGCTCTGTTTACTGGGATCTGAAATGGTCCAAGACTGCCCGATTAACTGAAACTGCTCGAGTGCAGAGCCCTGGCGCCTGTCTTTTCAGAGATATAAGCCAGAGGACACCCACATTCTGGCCAGGCCACTTGGAGCTCCCCCTCCTAACACAGGCCATTCCTTCCTCCATGCTGCAGCTTCCTTACTGAAAGTTTAAAATTGTGTCATATGATAATAAGTTAGGGATATTTACCCTGGAGAGAAGAAAATTGGAGCATGATTGGCTACCGATCCGTTTATATTGCAAGACCATCATTGTTCAGCGCTTTCCCCCTAGGGGGCGCTAAAATGTCACAACCCAAAATTCAAGCGTTCTTGCCAGGAACCACCGCGGCTCTTCCACAGCTCTCCAGGCAAGCTGTAGCTCTCACTCTTCTTTCTTCCCAGGAAGATGAAGAGGAGAGAGATCAAAAGCGGATAATAAAGGAAGCTTTTGCCGGGGATGATGTCATCAGAGACTTCTTGAAAGAGAAGAGGGAAGCTGTGGAGGCGAGTAAGCCAAAGGACGTGGACCTGACTCTGCCTGGCTGGGGCGAGTGGGGTGGTATGGGCCTAAAGCCCAGTGCCAAGAAGAGACGCCGGTAAGAACAGGGAAGAAAGCCTGTCAGAAGTGCACCAGGTTCTCCCACTTCACCCTCATGCATCCTCCCTGCCCTTTTGACTGAGTCCTTAATGCTCTTAGTCAGACGTCCTGCCGTTCTGCTTTCCAGGTTTCTCATTAAAACCCCTGAGGGTCCTCCAAGAAAAGACAAGAATTTGCCAAATGTGATTATCAATGAGAAGCGAAATGTCCATGCAGCAGCTCATCAGGTGAGGGAGAGAGAAACCCTTTGCTGCCTAGCTCTCTTGCTTGAGAAGAATATTCTAGTGCTCTGTGGTCAAGAGGGATACGTAATCTTGACCACAGAATCAAAGCTGTTCTCTTTTTCACTGACTGGCTCTGAGATGAATAATTCCAGATCAATTCTGGCATTTTAATTTCTAACTGAGAAGAGGTTGAGGCTTAAAGGAAAATCTTGGCAGCAATGGTGAAGCCCCGAAATTTGAGTTTTCAGCTAGCGCCCCAGATAATTCCAATGCAGACAGGTCTCACCAAGCTAAGAATTACCATTCCTCAGGCTTGTATTTGTAGTCAAGATAATTTTGAGAGGCCATAGGTTTGAGCTGCATCTTAAGAAAAATGAAGATAAACCGGTACTCGTTTAGGACAGTGAGTGGAATTAAAATTGTGTCCAATGACAAGCCAGGAACATTTACCCAAGAGAGAAGCAAACTAGAGCATGATCGTGGTCTTCAAGTATATTGAAGGCTGTCATGTGGAGTGCAGTCACATAAAGTAGTAGTTAGGGGGAGAGCAGGGAGTTCAGTTCTAGGAGAAACTTTTGGGGACACCTGGCTGGCTCATTCGGTAGAACATGCGGCTCTTGATCTCAGGGTCATGAGTTCAAGCCCCACACTGGGCGTGGAGCCTACTTAAAAAAAAAAAAACATTCCACTGGTCCACAGGGAGAATGGGTTGCCCTTGGGATATGAGCGTGTGTAGAGGGGGACTCCAGAATGAGACTGGACTCAGTGATTTTTATGTTCCCTTAAATTCTGAAAGTCTGTTGACCCTGAGACCTGTCCCCAGCCAGCATAATATTTAAATGAGTTGTAGTTTTTTTCTGAAAAAGAGGGGGATCTGTTTAATAGGTACAAAAGAGAAGTAAGAAATCATCATTTCAGTGATACTCTACTGATCTTATTCTGTGAACCAGTACCTGTGGAAACTGAATTGTAACCACTGTAATCCAGTTGGAGATCTATAACCACAAAATAGGCAATGATCAGGCAGTTACACGATAAAAGAGAGAGAAAAGGTGTTAAAAGAGTGCTTCACCAGGACAGGAAGGGCAGTGTGGACCTCAGTAAAATCAGGAGTCTTGCCTTTAAAAAAAAAATACAGTCACAGTAAACTGACAGTTTTCCAAGAATCTCCCTGATTTTCCTCATCTTTAATAAGCTATAGACTGCAGGTCCCAGCATGCAGTAGAATAAAGTGTACTTCAAGCAGAAGGAAAAAAGAAAAGCCTCCCAAGACTGAATATTTTGCCCAGGTGTTTTTTTTTTTTCTCTTACTTTACGTGACAGGCACAGATCTAGGCAGCAATCCCACTAAGGCATAGACATTCCCTTAACCTAAAGAAAATCTGCATCCTTCACTACCACCAGGACCACCCAACAGTATTCAGCTTCTCAAGTGTTCCACTGAATATTCTCCAAAGACTACTACTGATTTTTTAACTTCTTGATTTTTCTGCTTATGTTTTCTTTTTCCCCTCTTCTTTGGACTTCAGGGGAAGTTTTAAATATCTAAAGGTAGCATTGTTTGGAGTGGAGAAGAGTACTAGACAAGGAAAGGAGCCCTGGGTTCTATTCTCTCTCACTGCTCATAATTTACTTGGGTAAATCATTTTCCCTCTCCAAGCCAAATTCTGGGTCCAAGGGAGATGACCTTTGCCATTATCTAGGGCCTTCCAGCTCTGACATTCTGTGATGCCAAAAGAGGATGAGGCTAACTAAGCATCACAGCCTGGTGTAGTTCAGGATTCAGGGTCAACCTCTGGGTTCCTTAAAACGTCAGTCCTGTGTATCAAGGAGAAGAAAGCAAGGGATTAAGAGCTGGAAGAGGGTAGGAGGATCACAACATTCACAGAGACCCACAAATGCCCAGACCTGTGTTCCAGTCACAGTATTGTATAGGAAGACCCACTAAGGGACAGCAGACCTGGAGCTACTATAGTGTTCCTACACTACAGGGGCAGTGTCAGGGTGGTTTTTCAATTCCTAGATTGTTAGGTAAGCCGGGGGGAGTGTCTAATCCGAATTTGTGCCCTCCACTCCCAGATGTCCTCAAGCAGATTGGAACGTCTAAGGTTAGACTGGGGGCATTTGGGATGCCTTGACATCTCAGTAGCTTCACTTACCGCAGCCACATAGGAATATGGCCTGGGCACTCTTAACCAGTTGCCATTAGAGTTTTCCAGCTGCACCCCAGGCCTGGCTCGTGACAAGTCACTCTTCCTTCCTTTCCAGGTGCGGGTGCTTCCATATCCATTCACCCACCATCAGCAGTTTGAAAGGACCATCCAGACCCCTATAGGATCTACATGGAACACGCAGAGGGCCTTCCAAAAGCTGACTACGCCCAAGGTTGTCACCAAGCCAGGTCACATCATTAAGCCTATAAAAGCAGAGGATGTGGGCTACCGGTCTTCCTCAAGGTCGGACCTCTCTGTTGTACAGAGGAATCCAAAACAACTCTCCATACATCACAAAAAACAGCTGAAGAAAAACTCTGTAGATTGAATTTCTGGAGGAGTGACATCTTGGTGCCCAGAACTAGGAGCCTCCTACTGCTCTTCCATTGGCCGGATTTGACTCCCAGCTGCAGGATCAATTCCCAGACTGGCTTAGCACACTCTTAGTGTAGTTAAGCCACATTTTAGAAATAAATGCATTTTTATCTATTTAACTGGAATGTATTCTATGTCATCACAAGTCAGGACACCTTTTGGTGCTCGCCATGGCATTTCTGCAGTCACACTTGTCAGGAAACCTCACTTTCTCACCAAGAATTATGTAGTTAGTCCTATATTAAAGTAGAGAGAAGTTACCAGAGCCTATGATCTTAAATACATATCAGACATGATCCCCTAAAACACACTTGAGTCAGGGATAATGACTAAATACCCTATACTCTTAACCTCTGAACCTTAAAAGCAGCATGCATGAACCATGCAATTGGATTGGGCCCTGGGCTGGTCCTCCAGTGGTGCTAAAGCTGGCCTTAGCTTTAGTCCAGCCACTACTGTTGTTTTCATGTGGGAGCTCTGAGCTTGCGGGTGTTGTCTAAAGTAGTTGGCACTTCTTTTCTCATTCTTAAGACAGTTTTTACCTTTACCTTAAATATGAGGTAGATGAGCTTCCAAAAGTAAAGCTCTGTTCCCTTTCCTTCCTAACTCAGGACCAGCCTCTCTCTCCAACTGCTCTATGGCAGTTCACCGGCACTTCTCAGCTCTGAAGAACTTGCCTGTCTTTGGTTGACAAATATATATATAGAAAGAGCCCCTGCACCTGGGATTTCTAACAAGGAATTGGAGAAACTTACTAAGATTCCAAAAGGACATAACCACTACTGTGCTACATTCCCTGGCCCTTTAAGTCCAAGATGTGGGTTCATTTCTGTGTGTCTACAGAGCCCTCTGAGAATTTGATGGAAGTTATGAACCCTCCCCAGAAAAATGCACAAACATATACACGATTTTACACACAGTTTGAGGAACTTTACAGACATTTAGAATCCCTGGGCCAAAAGCTCTGCAGCTCCACGGAGTTTTCTTTCGCAATCCTCCCCCAAATGGATATGGCCCTGGTTTCCAAGCACACCACTCTTCAGATCTGTTCCAAAATGTTTAGACCTCAAAGGTAACTAGTCCTGATACCTTTATTTTATAGGTGAAAGAATGCAGAGTAGAGTGATATACCCAGTGCTACAGATTAATGACTAGTGTAGGCGCTAGGAACCCAGACTAACGCCGAAGCCAAAAGCCACACCATAAATTTCTATGAAACTCCCGATGGTAGCTGCGGGGCTCTTAACACCATTGCGTATTCTCTCAAGAGGCAGCCCGGGGCTGGAAAGGGAAATGAGTATGTTGATCGTGTTTCGAGCCCAGGATGTATTTTGTATTTTTAAGTTTTTCATTGGTTTGAGATTATCCTCGATCAGCTTGCTGGGTGACACTTAAGTAGCTAGTGGGGGGGGGG
>NW_023178717.1:0-1271 GCF_002007445.2 Ailuropoda melanoleuca
AACTCATCTATATCAGGGAGATGCCATGTGGGAATAAAAAGCCTTAGTCATTTTTTAGAAGATTCAAACTATTAGCAGTATGGTTTGATGTCCATACATTTCCTTTCAGTTGGAGAGGATGTGGAAGGAAGAAAATGCAAAATAAACAAGTAGTACACAAGAAAAATCTGCTCTGCAGATAAAGCTGTCAAAATCAGAAGATAGAATTTTAAGGAAATTCTGAACTTATGAATGGTCTCATTTCTAAGAACTTCAATTATCTCAAGAATTTGTTTTTCCAGGAAAGAAAAAGTGCCCTTCAGAATTGTGTGCTTCCCCAATCCTCACTGCATTCACCAAGAAGCAGTTTTGACAGAGAAGTCCTTTCCAACATCTTGCTCCAGATAATTGATTTGCGCATTTCCTAATGTTGACCAGACTATAAGTTCCTTGAAGGTAGGAGCCAAATATTGCACCTCTCTAGACACTCCCAAGTGCCTGGCACAGAGCTTTTCACATAAGAGTCCCCATTAAATGGCTCCTGGAAGGACATAATAAATGAAAGTCACATAAATGAGAAAAGGTGGTCCTTGTGTACTGATCTCAATATATGTTGGCAAGAACGTTTCGCATCAAGCCAACAAGAAGTCTGCATACTTCTTGTTATTTTACTAGGCCAGTTTGCCAAATTTGGCACCAAGGGACCTACAAATGGTAATGAATGGGAGAAAACAATTGGGTTATTGAGTCCATTCCCCATCANAATTAGGTTACTGTGTCCATTCCCTGTCAAGGCAGGCTCACTCCCTGCAGAGCATTCTTCCAGCAATTAGCTTTAGATGTTTTATGCACAGAGTTATTCTGCAATTCCTTTAGGAAAACAGTGAATTCAATTCTGAAAAAAAAAAAGTCTCTTCTGCTACACTTCTTTCTCTTAGACCCCATATAACTTTGCCTTTGTCCCTTTTTTCTTTCACATCTCTTCAAGAAGTCTGGTTTAGTTCCACATGTATTGTCAGGCATGAATACATGTAGAAAGGAGTTATTGCCTTCAGCTTCATGTTGATAGAGATTTGGAAGCTCGGGGCGTGAAGTGGAGAGTGANATGAAGTGGAGAGTGACGTTCATCAAAGGCAGGTGGAGATTAGTGACTGTCAGCATGCTCCCAGCTGCTCTCCTCCTTCATCACGCTTTTTCCCAGTCTGCTTTTCCATCGGTATGAGTTGCCCAGATTAGTTGGCCAGGAGGGTCTTTCTGTCCTGGCCGCTCATCAAGAGAGACTTCTGTGCTAT
>NW_023178718.1:0-6402 GCF_002007445.2 Ailuropoda melanoleuca
GGCCCAGTTGTTTATGATGAATGGATAAAGAAGATGTGTTATATTTACATGATGGAATA
Source organism: Ailuropoda melanoleuca (assembly GCF_002007445.2). Lineage (NCBI taxonomy): Eukaryota > Metazoa > Chordata > Mammalia > Carnivora > Ursidae > Ailuropoda > Ailuropoda melanoleuca. The sequence goes on from NW_023178718.1 coordinate 60, forward strand.
TTACTCAGCCATCAAGGAGGATGAAATCTTTACATCATCCTGGATGGAACTGGAGGATAGTATGCAGAGTGAAGTAAGTCAATCAGAGAAAGACAATTATCACACGGTTTCATTCATATGTGGACTATAAGAAAGAGCACAAAGGATCATAAGGGAAGGGAGGGAAAACTGAAAGGAAAGAAATCAGAGAGGGAGACAAAGCATGAGAGACTTTTTTAAAAAGAGATTTTATTTTATTTATATGACCAAGAGAGAGAGAACAAGCAGGGGGGATAGCAGGCAGAGGGAGAGGGAGGAGCAGACTCACCACAGAGCAGGGATCCTAATGCGAAGCTTAATCCCAGGACCCTGGGATCATGACCTGAGCCAAAGGCAGACACTTAACCAACTGAGCCACCCAGATGCCCCATGAGAGACTCTTCACTATGGGACACAAACTGAGGGTTGGTGGAGGGGGCGTTGCATAAATTGGTGATGGGCACTCACAAGGCACCTGATATGATGAGCACTGGGTCTTATATGCAACTGATGAATAACTGAATTCAATATCTGAAACTCATGATGTACTGTATGTTGGCTAATTGACCTAAAATAAAACATTAAAAGGAAAGCTGCTTATCAATAAATAACTGCTTTTTGTTTAAAAAAAAAAAAAAAAGACCAATGCTACGGGCACTTCTGTTCCCTGCCCTTCCTGTATGTCTCACTTCAGGCCCAACAGAGTCTGCCCCCTGAAATAAAGTCTCTGCCCAGTCTGGGACCGCTGGACCCTCTAAATGGGATGAGACAATAAGGCAGCTCTTCCCCATCTGTTAGTTTGTGAAACAGAGGCCGGAGAGAGAAGGCACTCTTCTCCCCCCAAGCAAAGTGGGTGCTGATTCTATCAGCTAACTATCTGAGGGAGCCGAAGCCTGGGGGGAAGGGTATTTGTGGAATCAGGGATGTGCAGGAGGCCCCGACCCCCAGGCCCAGACTGGACTGTTCAACCACACATCCCGCAGGAGAGAATCCAGGGAGATGCTCCTGGGTGCCGGTCTCAGAGCCACACCCCGCCCAGTCCTCAGGTGCATAACGTCACAGCGAGGACACAATCCCCAGGCTCGGCCCTCCCCTGACAGAAAACCCCACCAGAACTCTTGCCGCAGCACCAAAGGTTGACCCCCGGGAAGCTGTGTGANGCAGGAAGCTGTGTGAGCGGCTGTGTCCTGAGTTAGGCTTTGAAGGGTCCTCCATCCATTGCTAGGGTGACAAATCCAGCGTGCTCCCTCACCCGGGACTCCCCGGCAGGACACCCTCCTGCAAGGGCAGGCCGTTCCTACCCCTCCCAGAGTGACTAGCCTCTCCCAGCCCCCATGATGGACCCAAACTATGAGGGGAGGAGGAAAGGCTGCTGGCCACCCCAAGGCCCTCCTTGGGGGCACAGGCTATAGATGGAGGGCCCCACAAGGAAACAGGCCGGGTCACTGGGTCACCCTGTAGCAGAGTCACCCCGTTGCAGGGACACTTGGATTGATCGAGGACAGGCTGGCTCCACAGAGACTATGAAACTGTGAGACCCTGCCAGTTCCAGCTGATTCCTGCTGAGGGGTTAGCATTGGAATGCTGGTCTCTTATGTAATAACTCTGGGGACATCCTCGGTCTCAGACCCACAGGGACCTGCCAGCCCACAGTGACCACACAGAGGAGGGAGGGAGCCTCGCAGGAGGGAGACTCTGGGAACTTTGCAGAAGGACCAGGAGTCCCTGCAGCAGAGGGGAGCTTTGGATCAGGAGAATGGGCCTCGCCCGGGAANACCCGGGAAGGACTTAACACTCTGCCCCGACTTCCCTGTGCGCACAGACGGACAGACCTGGCCCTGCCTTGAGCCCCTAGGTTTGCTGTGGGGCCAGGTGTGCCTGGAGTGGATAAGCTCCAGGCAGGGATCAGCCCTTCCCACCTGCCCCAGTGCTTGAGTGATTGAGACAACTCTCTACTGTACAGCAAAGTCAGGGACAACTGTTTTCTAGAACCTGGCTGGCCTCCCCTCCCCCAGCCCAACTGCTCTGCTCTGGTTGCCAGGCACTGGTTGACCTCAGAGATGGAACTCTCCGCAGGGTTCTGAGCGGTCAGTTGTGGCTACAGGATGCTGGCACTCGCAGGCATTGCTGTGGAGCCCGACGCAGCCATGGAGAGCCCGCCTTCAGCCAGCGGATCCGCTTTCCAGCTGGTCCTGGAGCAGCTGTGGGGTGAGCTGCTGCTGATTTCTCGGAGCTGGAGATCCAGCCCAAGTCTCCTCTCTGTGTTGCCCTGGGCGATGCTGCTATGCACCGTGCTGCTCGATTTCCTCCTGAAGAGACGACTCACTCTGAGAAGCGCGAAGGCACTGGGCCAGAGGTGTTCTGCCCGCCACGACGTCTGTGCAGCTGGCAGTGAGGACATTGGCCCAACCACACAAGATGATGATGCCCTCAAGCCGCCCGGCGTGGTGGCCAGTCCTCCCACATTACAAGCCTTGTGCTTGTCCGCGATGAACACAGACTTGGAGAAGTTGCTACATTGTGACCCTCCAAGTCCCGATGGCCAACAGCAAGCCAGAGCCACACAACCGTGGGCAGAAAGGGCAGAGATCGCAGTGCTGACACGACGAACACACAGTCTGCAAACTCAGGAAGCGTCCTTGAGGGAGGAAAATTCCCAGCTCGACCATGGGATTCAGCAGCTGAAGCTGAAAGTCCAGAATGCACCAGATGAACAGGACCAACACATCTTGCAACTTCACAGAAAACTGTTTCCAGAGGAAGATCGGTGCTTGGCCCTGAAGAAGAAGCTGGCCGGCCTGTATAGGGAGATGAACTTCTCGTGCCAGGTTCGAAACCTCTACAAGAAGATAGCCCAAGACCTGGGCAAAGAGCTGGAGAGAGACACCTGCCACTATCGCAAGGCTGTCGCCGTCCATCAGGACAGAGTGGCTAAAAGCTGGGTGGCAGCTGCATCCAGCCAGAGAAAGTTCAAGGAGCTAAGGAAAGAAAACGATCGCGTGAGGCAGATGCTGGCCGGCGTGGAGTCCCACTGCCCGCCTTTCCTGAGTGACCCGCTGGCTCCTGCAGCTCCGCCCGCAGCCCACAGAGGCTGCCAAGTGTCGGGGGGGTCCCTGGTCTCATCAGGGCCCCAGGAAGGCGGGGGGTCCCCCTGGGAGGGCACCAAATCCGGGGTCGCCTGCAGGAGGGACTGGGCTCCGGGCAGCCGGGCTCCAAACAGCCACAGCCCGGCTCAGCCTCTGCGTGGAGTTCTGTGAATCACGTCTCCCTGCTCTGTCTCTGCTGGGGCTGCTATTTCTAAATGGATGCCACAGTCACTCTCAGCAGTAGAGCCTAGAACTCTATGCTGCTGGTATAGACAGAGCGTTGTGCGTATTCTCTTGAATACAGAGTTTCCCCATTGGCTACTTTAGAATTATATCCTGTAGGTATGGTATTTGGATTTAAATTAATGCCACGATGACTTAAGACATGTCTATTGTTGACATGGATAGAGACGTTCAAAACAAGACCGTTTCTGTGTGCTGGGACCAGCGTTACGGATCTGCAGAACTAACTCAATATTGATATGAATGAAATGGGATTGGTTTTAAAAACAAAGAGAAAAAAACTTAAAACAACATCCCACTCAAACTGTATAGTTAGTGTAGTCCTAAATTCAAATTTTAGTCCTAAACTCATATTTTAGTCCTAAATTCAAATTTTAGTCCTGATTTCATATCTTATTCCTAAATTCATAGCATTAGGTTAGTCTTAAATTTATAGATAGGAAAACTTAAGAATTTACAACGATTTCTCCTTGTTCTGTAATTTTTTTCTTCATCTCTGTTGTTTTGTTTAAGATACTATTTATTGTTTAACGTTTATGAATTTTATGCAAAGTACAAAGCTTTCTCTTGACGACACATGCACACTCCCGGGCACATGGGCGTGCACACACACACACCCCATGACACAGAGTCTAGACTATTGTAATTGTTTTGTGAGTACCTGAAAATGTAAAGATAGAATTGAAAATATTTTAAATTGCTTATAGATAAATAAATTACTGAAAAGAAGAAACGTGTGTGTGTAATGTGTAAGAGAGGAAAGCCTCCTTGGTCTCCCTCACAGAGAGCACAGTGCCCTGATGGACCAGGGACGACCCCAGGCAGGAGCACTTCTCCCACATGGTGCAGAGGAGGGAGGAGGCCAGGGGACAGTCCCTAGCAGCAGCAGGAGGAGGGCAGGACCAAGGAGGGGGCTCCCAGCCTCCAGCCCAATGGCAAGGTGGTCCGACCCTGAGCCTGGAAGGACGACAGGGAAGTGGCATCAGCTGAGCCCAGTGGGGGGCTGTCCCAGGAATGGGACAAAGTGCCCCCCTCTGTCATCCAGGCCTCCATGGACTGCTGGTGCAGGGCACCCCCCAGAGGGTCTGGAGTGCTGGCGGGGGAGTCAGCCTCAGGCACAGAGCAGGCAGTAAAGGATCAAGAAGCAATTTGGAGAAGCACCCCCACATGTGACTCTCTGACCCGAGGTGTGCTTGTGTGTTATGCCCTCATTCGCACCCACATGTGTAGTGAGTGTCTCTGCAGCTTCTCCCATGCCTTTGGTGCTGTTCTGGTGTATGGGGTGCATTGATGGAGAAAACAAACCACTGAGGCCCGAGGACCCCCAGTTCTTACGTCCTACCTAGTGAGGGACAAGGCCAGGGAATTAAGAACAATGAGACAAGGAATAGCAATCTCTGCTCTGGGGAGAATTCCAATAGGGTGATGGCGAACGGGGTCANAAACGGGGTCAGGGGCCACACCAGAGGTGACTTCAGGCTGAGATGAAGGTAAGAGGAGGTAGTCTGGGAGAGCGGGGGGGGGGCAGAATGTTCCAGGCAGGGAGCACAGGAGTATAAAGGCTGAGGGCTGTGCTCCTGTGGCTGGGGAAACAGGGCAAAGGTGATGGGGAAGGGGGCAGGGGGCAGGGCCCCTGCACAGAACCTCCTTGTGCAGGGTAGAGACACCAGGGTCGGGTGTAGACCTGGAGACGGGGTGGTGGCTGGGCACGGGTGTGATGTGTGTTCTGCACAGACCTGAGTGGTTGTGGGGACAGGGGAACAAAGGGTCGGGTAGACAGGGCTGGATTATTCTGGAAGGGGGCTCCCAGGGTCGGCATGGAGCACGGCGGGCTGGCACAGGGGTGGTCATCATGGAGATGGAGGAGTAGGACAGATTGGGTCTGGGTTTGGGTAGTTGGGGGGTCAGTGGAGAGGCAGGAAGAAAGACTCCCACCTTTTGTAAGAACCCTGTGTGTTCTGGGCGTCCTCAAGTAATCCTTAGAAAATCTCTGCTTGGGGCCCTGAGGAGAGTCAGCAAGGCACGGAGCCATTCCACGCAGTGTGAAGCCTGCTTGCTGAGGAGTGGGGTGTGGAGTAGGCCTGTCCATTTGGGCTCCCACCAGGTGCCCACCGTCCCTGACAGCCCTTGTGAGCAGGTGGTCTCACCTCCCAGCTTCTCCCACAACAGGGATGTCAAGGGCAGCTTGGGAGGGGCTGGAGTGCAGGGTGAGGATGCCCAAGGGGGGGGCACGTCCTACCTGATCCAGCCAATGCTGCTACCAGTGGGAACCATGACAAACAACACATGTCCTCCCACAGAGTCACAGGCCACAGGAGAGAGAGGCTCAGGGACTGGATGTGCTCATGACTGTGGTGTGTGCCCTCCTTGCTGGGCCACCCTGGCTCTCTAACTGTCCCTGCTGTAGGCTGGGGTGGGCTGGCAGGGCCAGAGGGCTCCCTGGAGGAGGCAGCCTCTGAGCTGAATACTTGCGGAAGAGCAGGAGTTACCAACGGTGCTTTCACACTTTAAGGACCATGTGACTCTCCTAGAGACATTGTCACAGAAAGATTCTGGTTCCTCAGGTCGTGGAGCTGAGACCCTGGATGGCCCACATGTGCTGTCTATCCTGGGACTAGACAGGGAGTAGCAAGGATCCTTAGTTGACGATGGGATAGAAGTAGGGGAAGTTGGAGGGGGCAAAGACATTTCCGGCAAAAGAAAAGCACAGGCAAAAACATGGAGCAAAGAACAGCCTAGTCTGGGAGAGCAAGGCACCTTTATGCAGTAGCTTTCTGGAGTCCATGCTCATGGGTTGGAAGGACATATGTTGTTAAAATATCTATGCTACCCAGAGAAATCTACACATTCAATGCAATCCCTACCAAAATACCATCCACTTTTTCACAGAGCTGGAACAAATAATCCTAAAATTTGTGTGGAACCAGAAAAGACCCCAAATAGCCAGAGGAATGTGGAAAAAGAAAACCAAAGCTGGGGGCATCACAATTCCAGAC
>NW_023178719.1:0-584 GCF_002007445.2 Ailuropoda melanoleuca
AAAGACTCTAATGTTTGGAGCTAAGGAAACTCAGAGCTAGATGTGACTTGCCCTATTGAATTAATGGCAGGTCAGACCTAGAATCTGGGTTTCCTGGTTCTTCTTGGTGGCTACCACACAGTTCGAAAACCACTGAAATCTATTTTGTATACACTAATGCCAGGTTAATCTTCGTAAAAGTGATGACTCACCAAATGGAAGTGTAGTCCCTAGCATGGTATTTCAGGGCCCTAAAATCAGGTATCAGATAATATCTCAACTTTATCCTCTTCTTGCATTGTACTGTACAATCAACTGGGCTCTTGGATATTCTCTGAACATGACCATACTTTTATGCAAGTAATTTCTGGGATTAAGTTCTTCCCTGCTATGTAGTAGGTCAGTAGTTTGAACTTCTTATCAATTATGGTCTGATGTTGTCTTTATTTGTGTGTTTGTAGTAAACATTGCAGTTGTCTCAACATCCACCCCATCCCAGATGATTGAAAGTCCGATGAATGATCCTATCCATTTACCGTGATTGGTTTAGGGATGGGCATGTGATACATTTCCGGCCAATGACACAGAAGGGAAGTCAGTTGGAC
>NW_023178720.1:0-588 GCF_002007445.2 Ailuropoda melanoleuca
AAATAACGTTATGAACTAATCTTTGTGACCTTGGGATAGGCAAAGATAGTGGAAGCAGATCACAAAAAGCACTAATGACAAAAGGAAACATTGGTAATTTGGACTTCATCAAAATAAGGACTTCTGTTCATCAAAAGACACATTTAGAGAGTGAAAAGATAAACCTCGGAATGGGAGAAGGGTATTTGTGACATGTATATTTCACGGACCTCTTGTGTGCAGGATATAATACCTCTTAAAATCAAGAAGGAAAAAAGACAATGCAATGAAAAACTGGCACAGTATTTGAACAGGACCTTCACAAAACAGGATGTCCAACTAACTAACCAATGAGCAAATAAAAAGCTACTCAACCTCAGTCACCAGGAATATGCACATTAAAATCCCAGTGAGGTGGGGTGCCTGGGTGGCACAGTCTGTTAAGCCTCAGACTCTTGGTTTTGGCTCAGGCTGAGTGAGATCTCAGGGTTGCGAGATCGAACCCCACATTGGGCTCCGCACGCAGCGCGGAGTCTGCCTAAAACTCTCCCCTCCCTCTCCCTCTGCCCCTCCCCGCTCTTCGTGCGCACTCTCTAAATCAATCAATCA
>NW_023178721.1:0-2643 GCF_002007445.2 Ailuropoda melanoleuca
GACCGGGGCTGACACACCTCACACCAGCCCCTCCTGGGGTAGGCTCAGGCCATCTGGAGATCATCACATCGACCAGCTGACTGGCAAGGGGCTGGTGCCTGGTCTGCCCCACCCTGGCCACAACTGCCGGGGACCTGGGTGATGTGTGGCAGCACAGACACAACACGGAAAACCTAGCACCCTGGTCGTGCCTCCCTGAGGGTCCCTTGTGCTGGGGCTGGGGGCAACCTGAGGGCTACATCCCCGCAGTCCATGAGGGCCTGGATCAAACACCATCCCACACCCTCCAAGTCCGCTCCCTCCAAGAACAGCATGCAGTGTCCCTGCTTCCATCCTGGAGTGCCCCAGGGGCTCTGGTCCTGGAACGTGGGCCAGGAGCACCCGGCTCATGATGTCGCCCAGGATCACAGAATTGGAGTTCAAGTGGCACCTCAGAGAACGAAGCGGATTGTGCTCTCTGCAGATGTGCCTCCAGGGGGACAGATCATTCCATTAGGGGGAGGGTGGGGCAGGGGTTCTTGCCCAGCTCAGTGCAACTAACTCAGACGTCCCCCAGTAACAGGAGAAGACAAACTCGGTTCCTCTTTTGAGCTCCTCTTCCATTCAGACTTCTGATGTTTCATCATTCCGTCCCACTAACACCCAGCCACTGTCTAGGACTGGCCATGGAGAACTCCGGGAAACCCGAAGGAACTCTCATGGCCTAGGAGACAGCGAGGGGCCCCCCAGCCCAGAGAGAGCAGGACTGTCAGTGACTTCTCCATTCCCCCATGGAAAGAGAGTGTCATTCGCAGGACATTCCTGGAGATGACAGGGATAAATCCACTAAATCTTCACTGACTTCAAAAGCAATGGGACAGCGGCCCAGCACACTGACCCTCCTTGCCGCAGGACAGTACTCGGCCCTCTCCAGAATCCAATGGAAACTGCTCAGATCATTTATCCATTTCAGACATGGCTCTCCCCCCAAAGGCACCGCATCTCCAAATATGGTCAGTGTCACACACAAACTTCCTGGTGGCCAGCTGCACAGAAGCCATCACGGCACCCCTCTGGTCCTCAAAATCACCCAGGCCAGGCCAGCGGCATTTGCACTGCAGTGCTCACCCCGGGAGCCACACACCCTCACCCTGCTTCCCCTCCTTCTGCAGGGCTCAGGGCACCCCTCCCCTCTTTCCTGCCAGCACTGCGGCTGCTGGACACAGTCCCCCATGCCTGAGACGGGTCCTGAATCTCCTAGTGTCCTCACTGCTCACCCACAGGGCCTTCCAGAGAGCAGAGCTCAGACCTATCTGGGAATCAAGGAACCGGCGAGCAGAGCTCCCTCTGTACTGAGAGGACGTTTCTCCTGACCTGACCCCCATCAATTGCCTGCTCTGTTCTTATGCCTTTCCAAACCCTCCCTAGGCCAATGCCCTGTGAGTTCGGTCCAGAACACAAACAATGAGGCAAGGTACGAGAGGCTGGTCTCCAAGACATGACAAAACTCCTATTTTCTTAACGATTTCAATTTATTTATTTGAGAAAGTGAGAGTACACACGAGGGAGAGGAGAAGCAGAGTCCCCACTGAGCAGGGAGCACAATGAGGGCTCGATCCCAGCGTCCGGAGATCATGGCCGGAGCTAAAGGCAGATGCTTAAACAACAGGCACCCAGGTACCCTGAGAACATGACAAAACTCTTAACTCTTGAACTGGGTAACAACAAATGCTGTGGGGGGGGGATGCCACTCACACACTCAGCCACCGAAGAGGATGAAAACTTCTATGCCAAGGCAGCCCACCGGACAGCTTCCTCAAGGACACCAAGCTCTGGATGTGAGAGTCATCATCGCAGAGAACAGCCCCCTCCCGTCCCCCCCAAGGAGGATCCTTGCCCCGCTTTCTACCACCAACCTTCCCTGGCCCTGCACTCCTTAGAACACCCAGGGCTGCCTCTTCACACACACACACACACAGACACACACAGACACACTCACACACACTAACAGGAAAGAACCAGCAAGCATCCTCACTTCCTGCCCAGCATCCCGCAGGAGAAGCTGCGGGCCCCACCAAAGCCTGGAAAGGGCCTGTTCCCCCCTGGGCCTCAGGCCCCCTCTTCCTCATTGCTCAGAGACTTCACACAGGGCCAGGGAGGAAGGCTGCTGCCTCCGATTGACCTGCAGCAAACACTCCAGCACTTGCAACTTGCTGGTTTCAGCATAGGCCCTGGGACCCCACAGGAACTCGTAGCAGGCAGGGTCGCTGCCAGGCACCTGCCGGTACTCCAGGTACCCTTCCTGCACCCAGACATTGGTGAGCAGCTCCCTGGGTTCCCCGTAGATGACGTGCTCCCTGCCAGCGTACACCCCCATGCCCCCCAGCACTTCCCACACCTCCTCCTCGGGGACACAGTCGCCCTTCAGGAGGATCACCCCCAAGAGCAGCACCAGGAGCCCGGTCTTGGGCATGCCCTGCTCACCGCTCGGCATCCCACCGCACGTGAGGCCCAGGACGGTGACCAGGACGTAGGAGTGGTTGCTGGGGTCCACCTCCTTCACATCCACGCCAAACGCCAGACACATGCACTTGGACGCTTGGCCGAAGATCACGGGGAAGGCGTCCTGGTAGTCGTTGCCGACCACCTCCAGCATCTCTGCCT
>NW_023178722.1:0-593 GCF_002007445.2 Ailuropoda melanoleuca
AAAAAAAAAGGTCAAATAGGTCAAATATTACAGATACTGATAAAGCAAAGTGAGGCTAAGAAAAGGCCAGCAGATTGGGTCACTTGGAGTTCGCTGTTGACTTTTTTGGTAAGTTTTCAGTAGAATGGTAGAAACGGACCAATTCAAGCTACAAACACCTATTGAGGATCCACTATGTTAAGATACAACCTTCACATTCTGAATATTCCCTCCAAATACGAGCAGTCTTGAGGAGAGTACTTAATCAGTTGTAGAGTGTAGACCACCTAATAAAGATTTTAAGTGTCATGAGAACTTTCCTCAAAGAGAATGTAGGTTGGAATGTAAAGTTGACAGGTTTTGAAATGATGATAGTCAAGATTATAGAGGTCTACAAAAGTTTTGGGGATCATTAAAATAATTGAAGATTTTCTTCATGAAAGGAAATGTGGTCCTGATGGTTAATTTTGTGTCAACATGACTGGGCAACAGGGTGCCCAGATATCTGGCTAAATATTATTCTGGGTGTTTCTGTGAGTGTGTTATTTGATGAGATTAACGTTTGAATTGGTAAATTGAGTAACCCAGATTGCCCTCCCTCATGTGAGCAGGCC
>NW_023178723.1:0-1671 GCF_002007445.2 Ailuropoda melanoleuca
CTGATTATCAACATCAGAGTCTGTGCTTTTCAACTTGTGTTTGTTAGGTTATTTCTGCCCTCAATCATTGAGACTGGGAAAGACACAGCTATCAACAAGTCAGGGGCTTTTCATTGATCTAATCCTACAGTCACTTCCTGAGCCCATGACTTCCTCTGGTCATGTCTCCCTGGGGCTCTTGCTGTCAAAGGTGCCTTTTTTNTCTTGCTGTCAAAGGTGCCTTTTTTTCTCCAGGAATTGGTTTTCCACCTGTAAGAGGTTATTTACTCTTGCCCAAAATATATTCATTTCTCCGAAGGTCTTAGTTTTTCCAAGATTTTCAGGCTTGTTTGATACCTCCTGTTGACCATCCTTAGATTTGTGGTTCCCATTCTGCACTTTATTAAGATGCATAATGTAGGCATCTCTGAAGGTGAGGTTTTTCTCCTGGTACCCAGGAACATGGCATTTGCTGACTTGCTAAATACTCCACATGATTTGGTCTGCTGGTGTTGTCCCCTGGAGTTATTCTAAAACACAGAATGTGTCATTTAGTTCAGAAAAAGGTTTCATTATAGATGATCACCAATTATTTTTTTTTTTTNCATCCTTAGATTTGTGGTTCCCATTCTGCACTTTATTAAGATGCATAATGTAGGCATCTCTGAAGGTGAGGTTTTTCTCCTGGTACCCAGGAACATGGCATTTGCTGACTTGCTAAATATTCCACATGATTCGGTCTGCTGGTGTTGTCCCCTGGAGTTATTCTAAAATACAGGGTGTGTCATTTAGTTCAGAAAAAGGTTTCATTATAGATGATCACCAATTATTTTTTTAAGAGAAACTTTGAATGTGAAGCACTTCCTAATATAGGCCAACTTTATTTGATCTGGTGTAAGGAGAGTGCAATGATTCTTTAAATTGTACAGAAAGTATACTTTACTAAAGTATAGTCTTTCTGATCTTAGTTGAAGAAAGAGTATAATGCTAGACTTTTGGGATTTTTTGTTTGTGTGTTTGTATAAATGGTCATGTTTATCCAAGTAATAATGCATCATGATAGGTCTTTAAGGACTACAAGTTCTAAGTAACACAATAGCTCTTTTTCACTGACAAATCTTGATATTAAACATAAAATATAATAGAGTCTCATGTCAGTGTTACCATTTTCAATTTTGATTAACAATTAATATGGATTTATAATAATAAGTATCAGTAAGCTTCATGGGGGTGATTTCAATATTAGTGATATACAAAGATCTATAGACTCTTATTGCTACAAATTAATGATACTTTTCTTTATAAAAACTTGGATAGTTAGTCATTATTTTTAACTGAGGGAATGATTCTTGGAATTCTGTTTGTTTTTTTTCCATAAAAAATCAAATGGATAGCAAAGGGTTTATCCTCATGATTTATCCTTGATTTAGGCTGTGAAAGTTGACAACTCTAGTCTTTGAATATAAGTTATTTAGCTGGTGCTCCATCTAAATGCTATCCCATCTATCACCTTCTGCTTAGTTCCCTCACACCATCATAGGTCTTGCCCATTCTTCAAAAGTATCTGAATTTCCAAATAATCAATTTAAAAGCGTATATCCTTAAAAATGTCTATTGGTCTGTTTGTGGCCTGTCCTCTAATCGTGTCTCCATTTTCAATCCTTCCATGTTCCCTTCATTCACAGTACTTCT
>NW_023178724.1:0-596 GCF_002007445.2 Ailuropoda melanoleuca
ACATCGCTAGTGTAGAAGATGCTATAAATACCAGCGACAGGCCTGTGACCTGCTGAGGAGCTAGCATACAGCGTCAACCCATGACTTAAGGGCATTCCCCCTCTTCAGGGGAACAAAAAACAGACAAAGAACAACTTATCCTTTTCAATGCATTGCTAAATCAAACTTTACTAACAGAAATTTATAACATTAAAGTTTCAATGGTATTTCATAGCCTCCAGAAGACAATTTCTTAGCTAGCTCATGCTCGGAGGCATCAACAATATCCCGTAACATTCCAGGATGGCCAAATGGTGATGCTTTCTCAATGATCATTGCGGTAATACGATTAGAAGCCTGGGGAGTCTTCATCTTTGTGGAGAGCCTCCTCATATTCTATTTTCTCTAGTAAATTCCCAAGGCGACTTACTAAGTCTTGTCTTTTAAATCTGAAAATAGAGGGACACGTCATTAACCAAAGGATATCCAAAGGACCTACGATGCAGGAGGCTCTGTAGAAATGGAAAGAGAAGCGCAATTTACAGGAGAACAGAAAACACATCTGCAAGGCAAGGGACAATCCAGCAAATTCAGAGTGCCAGTTCAGGGTCAAGGTC
>NW_023178725.1:0-600 GCF_002007445.2 Ailuropoda melanoleuca
GGCTGTGTATTGTGTCTGTGTGTCTGTCTCCATGGCACACGTGTGTTGAGCCTGGCTGTGGCACTCCGTGGCCATGGGGCCCTGGCCCCAGGCCTCAGTTTCCTCATCTGTCAATTGGGACAGAAAACACCACCCCAGGGGAGTTGGAGGATGGCTTCAGAGGGGCACGTGTGCCCATAGTGCGTATGCGTGTAGGAAATGTACATAGGTGTGCATGTATACGTGTGGGATATAGGTGCATGTGGGGGTGCGTGCATTATATGTGTGCGTGTGTGTTGAAGTGTGACCACACCCCTAGGGGTCCCGTGTAAGCTCAGGGCCCCTCTGTCCCGTCCTCGGCCAATAGCTATTCCAAGGACTACGACCCAGAGGACTGGCTGCAAGTGGACAGAGCCACAGGCTGGGTCCAGACCCGGCGGGTGCTCAACCCAGCATCACCCTTCCTCAAGGACGGCTGGTACAGGGCCATTATCCTGGCTTGCGATGATGGTGAGGGCCGAGCATGTGCCTGGGCTCCCGGGCTCCCTGCCCCGGGCGGGGCATCCCTGTCACTGCCCAGGGTCTCCGAGCTGTGCACTCCATGGAGCCGACTTCCGGGGG
>NW_023178726.1:0-4398 GCF_002007445.2 Ailuropoda melanoleuca
GGACAGAGAGAGCAATGATAAGAGGAGATAAAGGATTTAGAAAAGCACCATGGGGGAAAATGTATTTTCCCTGTCTATGTGTATGTCTTTGTATACGTAAAATTGAATCCTAGGTAACATGAAGTGAGAGGAATCCATGCTACAGTACTTAAGCATGGAAAGAGTATTGCATGTTAAATGTCCATAATATTTCTCTGGATCCTTCTGATAGCAATTCTACTGGCTTGTAATGAAGTGATGTTCACATGCAGGTATTTCCCATTAGAATTAAACATTTTTTCCAATGGCCACTACTTCCGTACAGAATGGTTTGTATTGTTTCCACAGTTCTTCCCCCTCCCCCATGATGTTTTATTTGGTATAACTGTAAACTCACAGAAAAGTTGTAAATATAAAAATAATACCAAAAACACCCCATGCACCCTTTACCTAGATTCACCGATTAGTAACATTTTACTCCATTTGCTTTATCATTTATTTTCTTTCTCTGTCTCTATTATGGGTGTGTGTATACTTATTTTTTGAGGGTCATACGAATGCCATGGCCCTTTATCCTTAAACCTAAGTATTTCCCAAGCATAAAGATATTCTCTTCTATCACCACCGTACAGTTATCACCTTCAGTAAATTGAACATTGGTATAATACTTTACTCTGCCATCCACGTTCGCATTTGTCAGTTGACCTCAATAATGTCTCCTTTCTAGTACAGGATCTACTCAAGGGTCATGCGTTTCACCTCGTAGTTATGTCAACTGCACAGGAGTTTTGAAAGGTCTTTCGTTCCAAGGAATCTCAGGGTTGAATTGAGCTTAGAGGGATGACACTTTTAAGAGAGCAGCACATTTCTATCTCATTTTCTTTGTGCTATCGGGGGGAAAAAATCAAACCAATTGTCCCTGTTCTTTGTGTAAAATCTGATTTCTGAACTTGTAGTGCAGTAGCCAAGACATTTGCAATGATGAACAAGATACTCTGGGTACCTTAAATGACATTTTGTTCCTGTTATACTTTACAGTAGCTCTGGATCACACAAAATAGTATTTGAAGGTGGAGAAAGAGGTAGTTGTTCCTGGCCGAGGCAAAAGCCCTGCAAGTATTTTGATTGGTTTCTCAGTGCCAGGTAGATGCAGTGCATGAAGGAGAGGAGGCCAGAGAGTTCTCTGGCAGCAGCGCACGCTCGTCTCTGCCCGCTNCATCTCTGCCCGCTTTGATTTCAATTGTGGCAGTGGGTTACGTTCGGAATTTTCCATAGAAAATTACTTTGAAATTTTTAAAAATCAATTTTATTTGTGTATAATTTACACAAAACAAACATTTCCAATGTTCTTCACTCATTCCTAAGATCCAAGTCTCCCTCTAACGCTTTTCATCTGAGCGAGATGATCCGTAGCATTTCTTGTGCAGATCTGGTGCAAACAGATTTTCTGAATTTCTTTTATCTGAATATGGCTTTATTTCACACTCACTCTTGAAAGATATTTTTGGGGATGTAGAATTTTGTTCGCAAACTTTTTCCTTTCAGTCCTATAAAGATGTTCCACTGTCTTTTGGTCTTTATGCTTTTTGATGAGCCGTCTGTGATCATTCAAACATTAATCCTCGGTAGGTGATTTCTCATTTTTCTCTAGCTGCTTTCAAGAGTTTCTCTTTATTTCTGGCTTTTAGCAGTGTGGCTATGATAAAGCAGGGTTTTCTTTGAATCTGTCCTATTTGGCATGTTCTGAACTTCTTGAATTTATAATTTATGTCTTCACCAAATTTGGGAAATTTTAATCATTATTACCTCAAATATTTTCTAACCCATTTTCTCTCATATCTCCTCCTGAGAGTCCAATTATATGCATATTAGACCCTTTCATATTGTTCACAGATCCCTCAGGCTCTGTTAATTTTTTTCCATCTTTTTTTCCTCTATTCTTCTCCAGACAGGATAATTTCTGTTACCTCTTTTCAAATTACTGACTTCTTTTTGTCATCTCCATTAATAAATGTAGCCTAGTCAGTAAATTTTTTAAGATATGTTTCAGATTAAAATTTTCTATTTTTAAATATTTGTAATTTCTATGCTAAGATGCATCTATTTTTGTTTACTGTGGGCATACTTTCCTTTGTATCACTGAGCATCACTGTAATAGCTAACAGTCTGAACATCACAGGGTTGGCTTCGGCTCTTGAGAACTGATCACATTTTCTTGGTTCTTCATATATTAAGTAGTAGCACATTGACTCATATGAAAAAAGAATGTAATGTTTCTTTTTCTTTTAAATTATTTCAAAAAATAGTTTATTTTTCTAAACTTACTTCTTTACAAAGAGCTTTATCTACTGGAATTTGTCTGTCTTTGAGAGCCTACAACATGCAGGAAAATATACATACATCCCTGGAATTACTGTTTTGAATATAATATGTTCCTTATGCCATGAAAACCATTATCTTGCAGACCAGATGAATTAACGCATGATTATTAGTATTTCAAAAGAGTTTTTTTTAACTTTTAAAAGATTTCATAGGAGAGTTTTTAAGTTTTATTGAAAGACCTTAAACATCCTAAAAAAAGAGCAGAGCCATTACTCCTAAATTTCAAGCTAAGACCCAGTCTTGAATCCTCCTAGACAATTTAACATAAGAAGCCCGTCCTAGACAGTTTAACATAGGACATCCTTGAATTTGGGTGCTACTGCTGGATTCTGAACACTTTTTTATAATCCTTAAAGCTACAAATAGTTTGAAATCAATGAACACTTTTGTTTATAAAAGTCCGATTATCAAACAACTTTCAGGCCATCTGTCATATCAAGCAATTGAATTCAATTCATAAGAAGAAAAATATAATGAAAGGACAAATAATGAATTATGAAAGGGTTTCTTTTAACTTTGTTTTTAATATTTTTAAGGCCTGTGAGTGTCCACTTGTGCTGTTTGTCTTCTTTATGCACAAAGGACACAGGCCTCCTTGCCTAATAATGGTATAAAAACTATGCATATGGGTGCCTGGGTGGCTCAGTCGTTAAGCGTCTGCCTTCGGCTCAGGCCGCGATCCCAGCGTTCTGGGATCAAGCCCCACATCGAGCTCCTCTGCTGGGAGCCTGCTTCTTCCTCTTCCACTACCCCTGCTTGTGTTCCCTCTCTCACTGGCTGTCTCTCTCTCTCTCTGTCAAATAAATAAAATCTTTAAAAAAAANCTTTAAAAAAAAACTGTATGCCTAGTAAATGTTCTTGGTTACATATTGTCTTATTTTAAAATGTCTTTTGGAATTCAGATAGTTTTATAGATATCATCTCAGATTCCTATTAATCCCTTTTAGAAAATTTTCCGTAAACTGTTTTCCTAGTTGTACGGAGCAGTTTGTCAGTGTAAAGTGTGATAGAGGGCTGTTATAAGTAACTACTGAGTTGCGAATGGAACATAAACTTATGAACTTTTCAATCTCATTTCCTAGACTCATTGGTTTTATTTGTCTCAACAGATTTCAACAAAGAAAGTACTGAGTAAATAGTTTTTAAAAAATGTCTTTCATAGCCAGTTCCTATTCTGATTTTGCTGAAACTGAGTACATAATTGCAAAGAAATAAAGCCATATGGTAAAAACACAATTCAGGGAGAGAGAAAAGTATCTAGCTCCTCCTTTTTAAACTGTCTCCCCCCTCCATTTTGGAAATAGCCTTATGGAGCTGAGGGTCAACCCATGTCCCCTCTTGGAACTCTCAGTTTTTCTCTTTCTTGCTTAAGTTGCTATATTTTGTGTGCCACAAATCCTCAAAGGGAAATATATGTTTTACTGAAACGTTTCCTATTAGCTTCATGTTATGTAAAGAAATGAAACTGTAATTAAAGGTGTGTGCTCTACGAATGTTTTATTTTGTCATTATCTGAAAACAAGTTTGCCTTTAGAGTATGGATAATAATTTGGCAATAATTATTTGGTCACCTGCTTTAAATTTTTAAAAAATTTATAGCAATTTTTCTTGTTTCTTTTTTACAGTCTATAACTNTGGTCACCTGCTTTAAATTTTTAAAAAATTTGGTCACCTGCTTTAAATTTTTAAAAAATTTATAGCAATTTTTCTTGTTTCTTTTTTACAGTCTATAACTGTAACAGTAACAAATTCAGACACAGCAAATGACATTATCAACATGTCACTACCAATGCTAGGAATAACTGTAAGTTGCCTGCAAGCTGTTTTTAGTTTAAAAACCAACTTTGACTTTTGAGATTTTTGTGTGTGTGTGTTCTGCACCCCCCATTATAAGACAGCTGATATTATTATAGATATCATAGTCATATTTTGTCTCCCCAAATTTAGAAATCGAAGGCAGCAAAGCTATATTATTAGCCTATACATGGTTGCTATTCTTGTATTCCCATTTTAAATTTTCTGCAAATTCAAAATCAA
>NW_023178726.1:4472-4911 GCF_002007445.2 Ailuropoda melanoleuca
TAGATATCATAGTTATATTTTGTCTCCCCAAATTTAGAAATCGAAGGCAGCAAAGCTATATTATTAGCCTATACATGGTTGCTATTCTTGCATTCCCATTTTAAATTTTCTGCAAATTCAAAATCAAAGTATAAAATTGGGCTATAGATTTAGAGTGCTAATAACAACATGCAGTTTATTATATATTTTATACACAGACATTAAAATATTTCCAAGTTTCTAAATACTTCCTCCTCTATTGGACTCTTCTTTCTTTGTCTTCATTCCTGATTCCATTCCCCCCCATCCCTATGTACCCTGGTTATCACCCAAGGGCTCAGTCCCAGTTCGATGAATCCTAAATTACATGTTTTGTTGTCCATTTTGACATGAAGACCACAAGGTTGGAAGCTACCTCCTCTTGCTGCGGGTCCTTGGCACGAGGTGGCTCACAGCCCCC
>NW_023178726.1:5331-8494 GCF_002007445.2 Ailuropoda melanoleuca
GATGAATCCTAAATTACATGTTTTGTTGTCCATTTTGACATGAAGACCACAAGGTTGGAAGCTACCTCCTCTTGCTGTGGGTCCTTGGCATGAGGTGGCTCACAGCCCCTGAGCTGCTGTAGAAGACAAGCTCTGAATAAGACCGTGGCTCTGGGGGCACTTGCGTACATATCACTTTCATCTAGTTTTGGTTTTAACTGTCTGTTCCTTTATGTTTTGATGGTGCTGGTGTGAGTTGCTGATTTTTTTTTATTTTATTTTTTTTGGTGAAAGAGATGGGTATATTTGAGGATGAGGTTTTCTATGGGAAAAGAGAGAGAGAGTGTTAGTCAGATGGACAGAACTGAAAGGAGCACTTGTAAGCACAACTTCTTATATAAAATCCTCTCTTAATGTGAAAATGTCATGCTATTATGGCATGACATAACTATAAGATTTGTATTTAAATTCTATCTGACCCAACGGTATAATAAAGCCCCTTAAAAATTCAAAGCAACCAGAATTTGGCATCAGAAATTAATGATTTCTGTACAAACAAAATTTAATAATACATCTGAAATAAAACTGAATTTATATGTACTGAGTAAAGCACATCTCTACATTGATTTCTAACCTGTATGATATATACACCCTAAATAAGAATTAAATCTTGGAAAGAGAGTGAGTGGTTTTAGGGATGAAGTTGGGGAGATTGATAAATGATATAGTTTATTTTANCGATATAGTTCATTTTATTTCATGTTTGTGATTTTCCTTTGCATAAAGTGATCAATCTCACTAGACAAAGAATTTGTATTTTAATGAAGAATTGGGGTTATTTGGCTTTACATATGCCTGATTTAAGGGATTCCAGCATAGCATTTCCAAACCCTACCCTACCTTATTAGCTCTCACTTCTTATTTGCGATACAATTTTGAGCAGATTTAACTGTGTGTGTGTCTGTGTCCATACCTATGACCTTCCTTCATAAGGGCAAGACCATGACTTTTAATCAGGAGTCAAGGGCAAGCATAGTACCTATCACCAACAACTCCATTTCAAAATTTTTGCTTTAGTCTCCTGGAAGACTCAAATAATTCAGCAATCTTTNAGGAAGACTCAAATAGTTCAGCAATCTTTATAATTTAGACTTGTTTGTTTCAAGCAGAATTTCCAATTTCACTGAGCAGTAATTCTGCTGGGAGTAATTGTTTTCTGCATCTGACCTGTGGTCTAGGTTACAGTCCTTGTCCTTTCTTTCCCTGAAGTGGGCCTAGCCTGCACCAAAGCCAGTGGCTGACTTCAGTGCACTATCTCCTCAAGGCCTCCTGGGCATTTGTCTCCTTTGGCTCAGGGCTGCTGACCTATTGATGCCTTTCGAGTTACTTTGCTCAAGAATGGTCATAGCAGGGTATATGGCTCTCTGGACAATAAACACGTCTGGGCAGGGACATTTGGTGGTAAAAGCCAACATGATCCAAGGAGTCTAGAGACAATGGAAGGCAGGACTCTGAGATTAGACCTTTCCTCCTTAGTGAAGAGGCACAACTGTGATTTCTTATGCCATGGGCCACCCGCACAATGAGGGGCTGATTGTACTGTGCTTTCCTGGCCTTTATCAAAAATGACATGAACCTGGGATGGTCCACTGGAGGCTGTGAGGGGAACAAGTTAACAGGACTGTAGCTACCTCCATGGACCAAACAGCACTTATACTGGCCCCAATTCCTTCTTTCTGGAAACATAGATATGCTAAGGATATGTGTTCTTCAAGTACTGTGAAAGATTTGTTATGATGCATAGTTCTTTTTGTTTCCAAGGGCTCCGAGAAAGACCACCAGCTGTGGGTGAGTTCTGGCAAGGAAACGGCCCCACGCCTGCTCATTGGTAAGTGTCAGGAAAAATCTAAGATGTGACTGATTAGGTTCAAAATTGTAACTCTACATCTCAAAGTAATGGTTGTTCTGTCTTAAGCTTAAATACTCTTAAAAGTGAAAATCACATGCAATATTCACTCACACATTTATTAAATAATTACCAGGTACTTACTTTTCCCCAGGCACTGATGACATCTCTTTGTTCAGCAGCTTATGGCCTAGTTAGGGAGAGAAATGTAAATTTTTTTTTCTACTTCTTTTTACCTAACAGAGCTATCCCAAAAAATTTTTGTTTATTTATTATTTACTTACTTATTTACCCACTTAGGGATGAAAGCAAAATGGATTGGAATTTCTTTTCCCCATACATTTATTTTTCATATTCCTCTCTTGAATTCTAGTTCCAAACTACTAAGTAGCCTCTGTTTTGTGAGAATCCTCTAAAATCTAGTCATGTCTCTGAGTCCAGGTATAGGTATATGTTTAACACTTGCACTGTGCCCAGAAGTTTTCTCAGCATCATAAGGAAAATGAGATAATCACATTCAAATTCTTCACATTCTTCACTGACTAAACTAACCTGCACTTTGCTGTCTCTCAGGCTTTTTCCATCATTGCTCTTAAGGCTATTGATAAACAGATTGCACCTCTCCTAAAATAGTTATTGGCACAAGTTCCCTATTAAAAAAAAAACTTTGGATTAGCAAAATTGTTCAGTGTTTACCAGACATAGAGGGATTAAAAACCAAGAGAAAGAGGACAGGATCCGTAGCAGACCTTGAAGTATAGTAATGTATGGTAATGGTGACACAGTGATTTCTGCCAGAAATCTTAGAGCATTCCCTCTTACATTCGATTTTTTAAATCTTTTTAATAATCCTGTGAGGTGGGATGCCTGGGTGGCTCAGTCAGTTAAGTGTCTGCCCTTGGCTCAGGCCCTGATCCCAGGGTCCTGGGATGGAGTCCCGTGTCAGGCTCCTTGCTCAGTGGGGAGCCTGCTTCTCCTTTGGTCTGCCACTCCCCCTGCTTGTGTTCACTCTCTCTCTCTCTGACAAATAAATAAATAAAATCTTGAAAAGAAAATAATCCTGTGAGGCTGTTACTCTTTCTCAAGTTATCTAAAGAATATTTTCAAATGATCTGGAAATCTAAACAACCAGTTTCTTTCTATGAAATGTATATTCCCAGTCTTAGAATAGAGAGAGTCACCAAGCGCATTTTGTGGGCAAAATCTCGCCCACCATTTCATGTTTTGTATTAATGTTGACATCTTTGTAAAAGTCGGTCAGCAATAAAAAGGAAAAAA
>NW_023178726.1:8570-8816 GCF_002007445.2 Ailuropoda melanoleuca
AATCTTTTTAATAATCCTGTGAGGTGGGATGCCTGGGTGGCTCAGTCAGTTAAGTGTCTGCCCTTGGCTCAGGCCCTGATCCCAGGGTCCTGGGATGGAGTCCCGTGTCAGGCTCCTTGCTCAGTGGGGAGCCTGCTTCTCCTTTGGTCTGCCACTCCCCCTGCTTGTGTTCACTCTCTCTCTCTCTGACAAATAAATAAATAAAATCTTGAAAAGAAAATAATCCTGTGAGGCTGTTACTCTTTC
>NW_023178727.1:0-412 GCF_002007445.2 Ailuropoda melanoleuca
GTGTACAAAGAAGGAAAGAGGCCGCAGAAGTCGAGCTGATATGTGCCTTGACTTTGTGTTTGGGCTGTCACAAGTCCCTAACCCAAGATCTGAACTCAAAATTACTTTCTTAGATATCCTTGCATCACCATTATCAAACTCTATGCAGCTACTAATGAACAAATCGAAAACCTCAGTGAACTTTGCTGAAAATGAAAAGTTCAGCAAATGAAAGTCTTTACTGCAAAGAAAAAAATATCCTCTGTTCTGATTTTTATTCTATTTGAGTCTAGCTTAATTCATAGTCTCATTTGTGGGAGGAAAAGAGGGGTGAAATACAGTATTTCAGGGAAGAAGAGCTGATGTTTCTGTTATAACAGCTAAGTGGTCTGGTGCAAGTACTGAGTACAATTATGACAATATAGCCCCTTGC
>NW_023178727.1:5872-7730 GCF_002007445.2 Ailuropoda melanoleuca
ATAACTAGAATTTGTGGTGCAACAATTTATAGCTCATCATTTCTAGTAAACTGAAGTCACTAAATTCCTGAACTGGCCTCCACAGTTTCTGATGAAAAAATCAGCTCTTAATCTTTTAGAGGATCCCTTTATATGATGAGTCATTTTTCTCTTGCTGCTTCGAGGATTCTGTCTCTGGATTTCAACAGTTTTATTATAATGTGTTTCAGTACGATGTCTCTGAGTTTATCTGACCTGGGACTCCTTGAAATTCTCAAATACGTAGATTCATGTATTTCATCAAATATGTAAAGTTTTATCTTAATTTTTTCAAATATTCCTTATCTCTCTTCTGGGTTCCCTCATCATCCTTATCTAGGTACACTTGATGGCGTCTCACAGGTTTCTTAGGCTTTGTTTATTTTTCATAATTCTTTTTTCTTTCTGCTTTTTAGACTGGATAATTTTGATTGTTTTATCTTAGAATTCACTGATTTTTTTTTCTGCCTGATTAAATTTGTTGCTCAATCCCTCTAATGATTTTTTCACTTCAGTTATACTTTTCAACTCCAGAATTTGTATTCATTTTATGAATGAAATGATATAATATTTGTCTTTCTCTGACTTATTTCGCTTAGTATAATACACTCTAGCTCCATCCCATTATTGCAAATGACAAGATTTCATTCTTTTTATGGCTGAGTATTACTCCTTTGTATATATATCAACCCTTCTTCATCCATCCATCCGTTGATGGACATTTGATCTTTCCATAGTTTGGCTATTGCTGATAATGCTGCTATAAGCATTGGGGTGCATGTATCCCTTCAAATCAGTACTTTTGTATCCTTTAGGTAAATACCTAGTAGTGCAATTGCTGGATTGTGGGGCAGGTCTATTTTTAACTTGAGGAGACTCCATACTGTTTCCCAGAGTGGCTGTGCCAGTGTGCATTCCCACAAATGGAATGAGGATTCCACTGAAAGAGGATTCCCTTTTCTCTGCATCCTTGCTAACACCTGTTGCTTCCTGTGTTGTTAACTTTAGCCATTCTGACAGGTGTCAGGTGGTATCTCATTGTAGTTTTGACTTGTATTTCTGATAATGAGTGACATTGAGCATCTTTTCCTGTGTCTGTTAGCCATCTGTGTACATCTTCGTTGGAAAAACGTCTATTCATGACTTCTGCCCATATCTTAACTGGATTATTTGGTTTTTTTGGGTGTTGTGTTCGATAAGTTCTTTATAGATTTTGGATACTAACCCTTCATTAGACATGTCATTTGAAAATATTTTCTCCCATCCCAAAGGCTGCCTTTTAATTTTGTTGACTATTTCCTTTGCTGTGCAGAAGCTTTTTATCTTGATGAAGCCCCAATAGTTCATTTTTGCTTTTGTTTCTCTTGCCTGTGGAGATGTGCTAGTAAGAAGTTGCTATGGCAGATGTCACAAAGGTTGCTACCTGTGTTCTCCTCCAGGATTTTGATGGTTCCCTGTCTCACATTTGGGTCTTTCATCCATTTTGAATTTAATAAACACTATACTTTTTTAAAGATGTATGAAGAACAGGGGCACCCGAGTGGCTCAGTTAGTTACGCATCTGACTCTTGGTTTCAGCTCAAATCATAATCTCAGGGTTGTGAGATCGAGTCTCACATTGGGAATAAGTGCAGCCTTTCCATCATGGTTACACCCCTCCTAATTACAGAAGTTGTTAGGGCATGAGCCCCTGCAGGAATCAAATACACATTGGGAAAACAACAACAACAACAAAACCAGGAGCGCTGGGTCCAAACAAAGACCAGATGGGGGAGGCCTGAGTGGGCACTAAGCTGAAGTGTTAGAGGAACTACGAGACATTTGTTTGAGACCTGGAAGA
>NW_023178728.1:0-608 GCF_002007445.2 Ailuropoda melanoleuca
AAAGCATGGATGGACCTTGAGGGCATTCTGCTAAGTGAAACAAGTCAGAAGAGAAAGATGACTACTGTATGAGCTCACCTATATGTGGACTCCAGGAAAGCTAAACTTGCAGAAACAGAGTAGAACGGGGGTTACCACGGGTCGGGGGTAGGAGAAGTGGGAGATGTTGGGCAAAGGGTACACACTTCCAGTTATAAGATGAATAAATCCTGGGGATCTAATGTACAGCATGGTGATATGGTGATTATAGTTATTGTTATCGTATTATAGACTTGGAAGTTGCTAGGAGAGTAGATCTTGGTTGTTTTAAGACTTTATTTATTTGCGGGGGGGAGGGCGAGAGAGAGAGAAAGAGAAGTCCTGAGCGGGAGTGAGGGGCAGAGGGAGAGGGAGAAGCAGACTCCCCGATGAGCGTGGAACAGGATGCAAGGCTCGATCCCAGGACCCTGAGATCATGATCTGAACCAAAGGCACACAGATAACCGACTGAGCCACCCAGGCGCCCCTAAGACAGTAGACTTAAATGTTCTCACCACACAGAAAAAACTGTAATCATGTGATGGAGGCGAGGTGTTAGCTAATATGACGCTGGCAATCGTTTCATGTAT
>NW_023178729.1:0-1778 GCF_002007445.2 Ailuropoda melanoleuca
CGGAAGTCAGGTGATCTGCCCCCACTTGTGTTTCAGCCAAAGTCACGTCACCCATCCCTCAATTCTGGTTCAGCGGAAGTCAAGTGAACCGCCCCACTTCTGGTTCCACGGGTGTCAGGTGACGCGGCCACACTTCCGGTGCTTTGGGTGTCACTTGACTGCCGCCAGGGGGCAAATGACTCTACCCCACCACACACGTGAAATGCCTAGATCTATGCAGGTGGTCCCCATTAGGCTCATTAAACCCCGAGCCAAGATGGCTCCCGCTGGGAGACACGATGGCACCAGACGGGCCACTTCCGGGTCGGCAGGAGTGACGTGACCCGCCCGAGGACTCTCTTTAACTGCCTACACTTGCGGTTAGGCTGCAGTCACGTTATCCGTTCCCGTGGTTCACGTGAACCACCCCACTTCTGGTTCGGTGGGACTCACGTGACCNCTGCCTAGACCTCCACAGGTGGTCCCCACTAGGCTCATTAACCCCAGAGCGAGATGTTGTCCGCCGGGATCCAATATGTCACCGGACAGGCTACTTCCAGTCAGCGGACACACGTAACCCACCCCACTTCCCGTTCCACGGGTGTCAGGTGACCTGGCCACACTTCCGGTGCGGCAGGTGTGACTTGACCCCCCTAGGGGTAACTGACTCTTTCCCGCCACACACGTGATCCACCTAGACTTACTTAGGTGGTCCCCATTAGGCTCATTAAGCCCCGAGCCAAAAAGGCGCCTGCCTGGACACAAAATGGCGCCGGACAGGCCACTTCCAGTTCGGCGGCAATGTCCTGACCCGTCCTCCACTTCGTTTCAGCAGGTTTCAAGTGGCCCACCGCAGGGGGGCAAGTTACCCTTTCCTGCCACAGACGTGAAACTCCTAGACCTATGCAGGCGGTCCCCATTAGGCTCATTAAGCCCAGAGCCAAGATGACGCCCGCCGGGATCCAACATGGCGACGGATGGGCCACTTCCGATTCAGCGACAGTCACGTGACCTGGCCCCACTTCCGGTAGGTTGGATCCACGTGACCCACCCCACTTCAGGTTCGGCGGGTGTCATGTGACCCTCCCCTCTTTCGGTTCAGCGGGAGTGACGTGTCCGCCCCCACTTCCAGTTTGGCAACAGTCATGTGACCCTCCCCCACTTCCAGTGCCACGGGTGTCAGGTGACCCGGCCACAATTCTGGTTCAGTGGTTGTCACGTGACATGCCCCAGGGGGGCAAGTGAACCTTCCCCGCCACACATGTGATCTGCGTAGACCTACACAGGTGGTCCCCATTAGACTCATTAAACTCGAGCAAGAAGGTGCCCACCGGGATCCAAGATGGCGCCGGACGGGTCACTTCCGGTTCAGCGGATTCACGTGACCCGCCCCACTTCTGGTAGGGCGGGAGTCAGATGACCCTCACCCACTTCCGGTTCCACGGGTGTCAGGTGACACGGCCACACTTCCGGTGCTGTGGGTGTCACTTGACCTCCCCCAGGGGGCAAATGACACTACTCCACCACACATGTGAAACGCCTAGACCTACGCAGGTAGTCCCCATTAGGCTTATTAAGCCCCGAGCCAAGATGGAGCCTGGCTTGTTCCACGATGTGGCAGACGGGCCACTTCCAGTTCAGTGGGAGTGACGTGATCCACCCGCACATCTGGTTCATCACAGTCACGTGACCTGGCCCCCTCTTCTGGTTCGGTGGGTGTCACCTGATGAGCCCCAGGGGGGCAAGTGACCCTTCCGCACCACACACGTGATCCGCCTAGACCTACACAGGTGGTCCCC
>NW_023178730.1:0-896 GCF_002007445.2 Ailuropoda melanoleuca
GCAGGCGCCGGCAGCTTCTCTTCCTGCCGGCACAGCCTGCCCCAGAGCGAGCCAAGTGTGGGCTTCTGGCTTGGCCTTGGTCGGCAGCAGCACAAGTGGAGGGACCGGAAGTTCCAGGGCCTGGTCCTCCGGGTGGAGGAGTGCTCAGGGGGCAGGGAAGGCCCCCCAGCTCCACAAAGGAGCCTTCCCCAGGGCCACAGAGGCCGGCTCTTGCACCCCGTTTCACTCCCCCTGAGGCATTTCTCCAGAACCTGCAGATGGTCGCCCCTAAGGCCGGCTGGGTCCCCCTCCAGAGAGGCCGAGGCTGGACAGCACTCACCAAGGGCCACTTCAGGGACAGCCCAGGGCAGGAGGAGGGGTGGGGGGTGAGCTGGAGGAGGCAGCACTGCCCCCTGTGACTTCAGTATCCCAGGTCTGCCTCCCTCCCTCCCTCCCCACGGCCACAACCCTGCAAAGCCTGCATCACTGGATGGAGGGGTGACGGCTGAGGCCCTGCCACTGTCCCCGCCTCCCCACCAGGCCCCCCCAACCCTCCCCTGCAGCCAGGGCTCTCGCCCAAGGGCACTTTGCCCCACATCACAGCTGCTATGGGTTACTGAGGGAGGACATGTCCTAGGTGAGGTGAGCCCACCGTGCGCCAGGCCCGCCCCCCATATTCCCTCTCCAGATCCACACCCAGCCCTCTGAGGCTGACACTCTGGCAAGCACCAGTCCGTGGTGGAGAAAGGGAGGACACGGATTACCTGTGGCATCTGGAGCCGCCCTCTGGAAAATGGCAGAGCCTGTGGGTCAAACTCTCTGGCCTGGCCTCATCCCTGCCTTCGCCAGGGCTCTGCCCGCAGGACATTCGTGGGGGGTGTCCCTGACCCCCACTCACAACTCAGCCCCATCGCTGG
>NW_023178730.1:3538-5594 GCF_002007445.2 Ailuropoda melanoleuca
GAACGGGGGATGGGGACAAGAGTGAGGACTAAAGAGCTCGGGGCTTCTCTCTGGGGTGACACACAGGCTCTAAAGCTGGCCGGGGGGTGAGGACGGTTGCACAATCCGCGAATATACTGAAAACCATAGAATCGCACACTTCGAAAGAAGGAATTATAAGATACATAAACTATATTTCAACAAAGAAGAGACAAAGAAGAAGGCCTGGCCAGGCCTGTGCCAGGAGTCACAGGGACAGGACCCTAGCAGTACCGGGCAGGTGCCAGGTGAGCAGCGGGGACCCTGAGCATTCCACCTGTCACCTCTGCAGTCAATGCGTCCGTTAACAGCCCTGACGGTCTGACCTGGTAAACACCACCAGCCCATCTCACAGATGGGGACAATCAGGTTAGGAAAGCTTCGAGAGCTCACCAGTAGCACAGCTGGCAAACAGCAGGCTGGAGAGAGGATGCATATTATAAGCAAGTGTCAGCTACATGTATTTGGGACAATGGGTTAAGCGCCTTGGCAGGTTGCAAAAATGCCATCCAAGAGATGGCCAGGCCTCCCTCCGCTTCTCCTGCAGAGGGCATGGCGGAGGGGTCTCACTGTCCAACAGAGAGGAAAAAACTCACCCCAGCATCACACTAAGCACACGCCCACCCCCAGGGCCAGCCCCTCCTCCACGGCCAGATTCGGGGCTCCTTCCTCCCACAGCCAGACCCAGCTGCTCCCACCCAAGGAGCTCTGCCTCCCTGAAGCCCTGAGCTTGCCCCTCTGTCTGGGCTCCTTGGGTTCTAGACCACCGTAGCAGGCCAAGCAGGCAGAAGCCCCCAGCTCGATTCCCACCACCAGCCCATCTAAGGTGGCTCTTCTGGACTTAATGTGTCTCCCCAAAATTCATACTGAATCTTGAAATCCTAACCCCAGCAGGATGGCGTTTGGAGGTAAGTAGGTACGGGTTCGATCATGAGGGTGGGGGCCCCCATAACAGGATTAGTGTCCTTACGGGAAGGAAGAAAGCAGAACTCTCTCTCTCTCTCTCTCTCTGACAGCAGAAGGTGGCCGGCTGCCTGCAAGCCAGGAATGGGGGTCCCACCCCACCATGGCCTTCAGAGCAAACACCCCCGGCCTCCAGAGCTGTGAGAAACAAATTTGTGTTCTCTAAGCCACAGTCTATGATATTTTGTTACAGCCCCCTAAACTGACCAAGACAGGGCACAGGACAGACAGGCATCAGTGTCCCCGGTACCGTCTGTCTACAAGGCAGGGGACCCAGCATTCCCATTTCACAGAGGAAGAAGCCAAGGTCCTTTCTCATTCCCCGGGCACACGGCTACAGAAAGGGGAGCCAGGACTCAGAACCCCGGACCCCACAACCCCAGAGCCTGGCTCTGCCTGGAACACCTGTGCCCTCCCCACCTGGCCAGACAGCCTCCCTCCCCTTCTGCCTGGCCTCTGTCTCCGGCCCTCCTCCATCGCTGACATCTCCATGGGAACTCATGGCACCGATGCAGGTGGGTCACCTGAGCTCAAACTCCCGCCGGCCCCAAGGCCAGGGCTCCAGCCCCGGGCAGAGTCGGCAGAGGCCAGCAACACAGCAAGTGTTTCTCTGAAAGCCGCTCCCAAGGGCCGTGTCCCCTGGCAGGGCATCCCAGGGACAAGGCAGTTCCTCCCCCTAGAGCTTCCCCCACACTAGGTGTCCGCCCCCGACGTCCTCTCAGCCTTGCTGAAATAAAGCAGTGTGCGGTTCTAGAAATAGCATTGGCCGTCGAGTCAGACACACCAGGATTCAAATCCGGGCTCCACGCTATTTGGCTGCGTGAGCTACAGGAAAATTACTTCACCTCCCAGAGCCTCAGCTGTCCACCAGCCCCAAAGGAGCAGAGGTAGAAGGACTGAGTGAGGTGACATTGTCCCTGGGAAGGTCCTGCCNCCCTGCCTGGGGGCATAGGTGGTCCCTGCACTGGAAACAAACACCAACAGTCAGGGAGTCAGGGATGGGGGGCGGGGAGGATGGTAGGGAGACATCTTAAGGCCTCCTGCACTCCCTTCCACCCCTCCCACCCCCTGGGCA
>NW_023178731.1:0-3746 GCF_002007445.2 Ailuropoda melanoleuca
CAGAAGACATGAACAGACATTTCTCCAAAGAAGACATCCAGATGGCCAATAGACACATGAAAAGATGCTCAACATCATTCACCATCAGGGAAATGCAAATCAAAACTACATTGAGGGGGCGCCTGGGTGGCACAGCGGTTAAGCGTCTGCCTTCAGCTCAGGGCATGATCCCGGCNTCCTCTCCCACTCCCCCTGCTTGTGCTCCCTCTCTCGCTGGCTGTCTCTATCTCTGTCAAATAAATAAATAAATAAATAAAATCTTTAAAAAAAAACTACATTGAGATATCACCTCACACCTGTCAAAATGGCTAAAATCAAAAACACAAGAGGGGCACCTGGGTGGCTCAGTTTGTTGAGCGTCTGACTCTTGATTTCGGCTCTGGTCATGATCTCAGGGTCCCGAGATCGAGCCCTGCCATGAACTCCACGCGTGGAGAGGGAGTGTGCTTGAATATTCTCTCTCTCCCTCTCTCACTGACCCTCCCACTGCTCACGCCCTCTAAATAAATAATAAATAAATAAATATCTAAAAAAAAAAACCCACAAGAGATGACAAGTGTTGGGGAGGATGTGGAGAAAAATGAACCTTCCTGCACTGTTGGTAGAAATGCAAATGGTGCAGCCATTGTGGAAGACAGTATGGAGGGTCCTCAAAAGTTAAAAATAGAACAATACTACAATCCAGTAATCACACTGCTGGGTATCTACCCAAAGTGTACAAGAACACTAATTCAAAGGGATACATGCATCCCTATGCTTATTGCAGCATTATTTACAATAGCAAAATTATGGAAGCACCCCAAGTGTTCATTGATTGATGAACGGATAAAGAAGAATTGGGACATATATACAGTGGAATATTATTCAACCATAAAAGAATGAAATCTTGCCATATGACATAGATGAAGCTAGAGAGTATTCTGCTAAGCAAAATAGGACAGAGAAAGACAAATACCATATGATTTCATTCATATGCGGAATTTAAGAAACAAAACAAATGAGCAAAGGGGGGGGAAGACGGGGATACACCAAGAAACAGGCTCTTTAGAGAACAAACTGATGGTGAAGCTGTGTGGGGGGAATGGATGAAATAGGTGATGGGGATTAAGGAGTGCCCTTGTTGTGATGAGCACTGGATGATTAAAACAAAAACTCAACAACAACAACAAAAAAAGGTTAGGTTTTGTATTCTTTTATATGTTTAAGGAAATTTTTTTCAGTGAAATCACTGTTTGTATTTACTGCCCTTGCTCCCTCACCTGTTGTATTTTGCCTTTGTTTCATAATCTCCATTAGAAGGTATATAATAAACCTTGTGACCTCAGTTGTAAGTACTTTTCCCCATTTGTAATTTTTCACTTTAGTTTGCTTATGGGCTTTTTTTTTTTTTTGCCAAGCAATT
The DNA here is from genome assembly GCF_002007445.2 of Ailuropoda melanoleuca. NCBI lineage: Eukaryota > Metazoa > Chordata > Mammalia > Carnivora > Ursidae > Ailuropoda > Ailuropoda melanoleuca. Next base: position 1,403 of record NW_023178731.1, read on the forward strand.
TTCAATGAAATCAAGTGTATTGCTGTTTTCCCTTAGGGCTTCTGGATTTGAAGTCATGTTTAGAAAAGCTTTCTCCACTGCTCGCTTATAAAGGAATTTCATTGTGGGTGTACTTTTGTGGAGAGGAGAAAGAGGAGATAGAAAAGGGTCATGTGAGTGTCAGGCGTAATAGGAATCCTGAGGAATCCTCCTGTGAGAAATCTGTAAAAACCGTTTCACTAAATCAGGAGAATTAGATGTTCAGACCAGAGTCGTAGGTCTGTGCATGTCTTTGAGAACTCGGTCTCTATTATTTTCTGCGTTGTGCGGATAAGGATCCAGGCCCCCCCTAACTGAAAGAGAAGGTCTTACATGAAGCAGAAACTCCATGTCGCCTCAGATTGCCCTGTCAGATGACTAAATGGGTAGAATCACCCTCCTAGGGATATGACAGACATAAAACCAATTCTGAAATGTGCCACTCTAACAGAGCAAAGGACTAAAGCGAAAGCAAAACCTCCAGCTCAAGCTCATGAGGAAAAGCAAGACCGAAATCGACACTCTTTGTCTCATCCTTTACCCTCCATGAGTGAGGTTAATCAGGAGAAGGTGATAGTCTGCTAGTCCTATGCAAGAGGACAGAGGTGCGAGTTACAAGGTGGCACCTTTGTCAAGTTACAACCTCTTCCACTCGACCCTATCATTTCTTGCTTCGATGCTGGGATTCTAGGACTTGGGGGTCAAGCTTGGACTAATCTTCCTCGGAATGAAGGCCATACCTCATGGGGGCTGGGGGAGGCGCTAACATCCGTGCTGCTTCCTGTGGGCTTTTCCAGTTATGCAGGTCTGGAGATGAAGAGAGGGAAGGTTGCAATCCAGAGGTAGAATTAGACTGATAGTGTCTGGCACACGGTAGACAACCAATATGTATTTAATTAATTAATCAGATGTTGATGTAGGCATAAACAGGAAACGAAGCTATGCCGGTGTCCCTTTGTCTTTTTATGCAAATGAATTTTTCATAAAGTAATTCTAGAGATCCAGAAAACAGACCTTAAATTTTGTTGTTGTTTTCTGTGTTTGTTTTTGCATTAAATTTAAGACCTTTAAAAAAAAGAATTTGGATCACACTGTACTTCTTGTTTTGTAATGTGCTTTGAAGAAACATTTTGTTTCTGTTTATAAAAAGTGTGCCTTTTCAGCAGGGCGCAGGGTGGTGGGGGAGGGGAGCTGTAGATTATGGAGAACAATGCTACCTGGTGACCAGAGTCAGAACTGCAGGCGTGAAAGACTCAACTATGGGGCTTGGCAAAGGGTAGGGGATGGAAAGGCCTGTGGTGTTGGCGATGAGGGAGGGAGGTGAATAGATTCCATATTTTGGGCCAGGATTTCTAGACTTTTCTACACGCTGGCAGCAGTCCTTCTACATTCATGCCCATCCTGGGATCTTCAAGCCCTGGACTAGAAATCCTCAGTGACCTACGTAGAAAGTTGCATGAGTTAGTGTATGAATAATTGGTGTGCAGAAGTTTGAGACAGAGAAACACACACAACCACATATGCATACAGAAAACTGTCAAATAGTTTTGATCTGCTTCCAAGGCTGTGAATATGTAGGTATCATATTTGTAATCAGCTTGCCCTTATTTTATGTTTTCAATATTTTATTCAATGCTTCCATATTTAAAACACTGTAGAAATGCAAATTTATAAACTAAAAATATCTCTATCTCGGACAATGCATACACAGTGAACTATTATCAGAGACATCTATTTTGCGTGCTATTTTCACACTGCAGGATATGAACATGTTTCTAAGTTGCTAAATAAACATATTTCCAGGAGCGCCTGGGTGGCTCAGTCAGTTAAGCGGCTGCCTTTAGTTCAGGTCATGATCTCAGGGTCCTGGGATCGAGTTCTGCTTCGGGTTCCCTGCTCAGTGGGGAGTCTGCTCCTCCCTCTCCCTCTGCCCCTCCCCTCTCTGTGCTCCCTCACGTGCCCGCGTTCTCTCTCTCTCTAATAAATAAAATCTTTAAAAAAAATAAACACATTTCTACTCTATTATTTTGTGACTCAGTTCCTGACTTACCTGTTTTAGAAAACTTTATCTCAGTACTTTGTCAGATTGCCAATTAATACTTCTCTTTGTCTAACGCATATATAAAAACTACAGAAATGCATATTTAAACGCTGAAATTATGTCACTTCCGTCTGTCCCTAACTTTTGCCAACACCATAATACAAAGACAGTCTCTGTGAACTTACTGGTGCCTAGTTCTCAAATTTTTCTTTGTATGTAATGCACTAACAATATTTAATCACACACACAGCCATGTTGATATATATATATATATATATATATATA